>NW_026062603.1:0-37173 GCF_023897955.1 Schistocerca gregaria | reverse complement strand
ACACTAGATCGCGTGTTGACGACGGTTGTGCCATATCGCAGCATTGCATCATCCCCAGGTTTTATTTCAATTGAGCGATAAAAAAAGGAAAAAGAGAAGAACAAGAACACTATCGAAATGGTCTATGGTGTGTGACCCACAATTGTTGTCTTTAAATCACTTACCCAACCATGTCGTAAAAATATTTTTTTTTTTTTTACAGTGGCTGCCGAATGACCTAGATGTAACAGAGAGAGAGAAACACATGGCGTGTCTGATGTTTGTTTTCTTTTCCCCCCCGTCAAGTGGCAAATGCGAACACCGTCAGCTGTAATTGACGATCGACACTAGTATGGCGCGAAAAGGGGGTGCGACCTGTGCAGTTGTGGGTGAAACTTTGGGTGATGGGCTGTCATGCGGCATCGCGTGCGTTCATTACCCCTCGGCGGCGGCGGCGGCGGCGGCGCCGCAGCTCCGTCCAGCTCGCGCTCTCGGAAACAACCCTCTCGTAATGCCGCGTCTCCGTCACTGCAAATTTTCAAAGGGGAAACCTGTGTGGCCGGTGGGGGTGTGTCAACCGTTGGCCTCAAGCTCCGCCGACAAAAAGTGTTGAGTGTATCCAGTGTGAGAGAGGTTGACGCTTTTCGTGGTGTGTGTGTGTGTGTGTGTGTGTGTGTGTGTGTGGCAATGTTTTGAAAAGTTTGCAACGTACGTTAAGAAGTGTTGACGCTGAAACTTGCGGGCTGTGTGGCCCTGGTGGTTGGCTGGCTGGAGACGCGGGCGTGTCCAGTCGGTCGGTTGTTGTGGCTGAAAGGTACGTATACGGTTCCGCCGTCCCGTCGGAACTGCGTCTGTCTGGAAGGTATGACGTGACGTGCAGTTTTTATTAGGTCAGCCCTTGTTGTGTATTGTTCCATTTGTTGCTCACTCGTCACCCGTATTTGGTGTGGCGATGTATGTGGACGTACTGCTGGATCAGTGTCAGGGTTTCCGTGGGAGGTGTTGGCTGGGTTGGATTTGCCTGACACGGCTGAGTCCGCAATTGGCCTGCCGTTCGTTGATGCGATATGTGGGTTCTGAGGAAGAATGTGTACGAGATAGTTGCCCCTGCCCTGCCCTTTCTTTCGCGTTCGTGTGTGCCCCCCTTGTTGTGTAGTGTGGGTTGAACATGGTTCTTTACCGAGTGGGGGGGAATGGGATGGACGGATCCGTTGCTGTTGCTGTCACCGTCAAGACAACGCACGCACGCACGCACGCACGCACGCACCCCTGTCCTACGAGAAGGTGTGTCAACCGGGGTTTCGGTAGTCGTGTGTGTAGGGGACGGGGAGAAGCAAAGTGGAGAGTGCGGCACGGGCAGAGAGTGGAATTGGGGCGCGTTGATGTTGGGAAACATCCCCCAAGGGTTGCGGGATGATGTGGCGGTGAGAGCGGGGGGCGGGGGAGAAAAGAAAAGCGAAAAAGAACTAAGGAAGAGGAGGAGGCGTGCGTGTGCGCAGTGGCGGGGCCCCAAAGACCTGTCGTGTTGGTGTCGGCCGAACGCGTGTGCGGGGCAGCGTCGGCACGGAGAAGCGAGGAGGAGAGAGAGAGAGAGAGAGCTGGTCTGATGGGTATTTTTTACCCCCTGTACTCGAAGGACCGGATCTGTCCTTGATCCCTGCCTTCTGTCTGATTATGTTGGGTAACAAAATGATGGGATGATAGGGTCTCTTGGGTGTGTGTAGATGTTTGTTGTTTGAGTGAGTGTTATGGTGTTTGTATTTTATTTTTGTTTATCATGGTATGTTGTAGTTTGTGGTGTTTTGTCGTGATGGGAAATGTCGTTCTTGGGTCGGGTGGATTTTGTCCCAGATTTCTGATGAGTGGGTGGTTCGAATCCGTGGTTTGGTGGAAAAAAAAAAAAAAAAACTTTATGGATTTTTCTTTGGATGATTTCCGGGATTTTGATTGAGTATGTTATGGTTTGTGTATATGTCTCGGTTTGTCTGGTACCGGCCGGCATCAGCAGTAATTCTGAAGTATTTGTTGTGCACCCTTTTTTACTCTTGTTATGTTTGGTGTCTGCGGCCATTGACCAGATTTTCAGAGCCGTAAGTGATGGCTGGTTCCTATGACGGTTTTGGAGATTTTCTTTTTGGCGCGCATATTTATTCTGTTTCCTTTGATGATTGGGTACAGTCTGAATATTGCTGCTGCAGCCTTGTTACAAACGTGTGTAACATGGTCTCTAAATGTCAACCTCTTGTCCAGCTTGATGCCTAGATACTTTATTGTGCCTGACCATGGAAGATTGTTATTTCTGAGGCGTATATGCAGGTTAGGAGGTATTCTTTTTGAATGTGAATCGTATTGTATTGCTTGGGTTTTCTCCGCGTTTATTGTTTTTTGTTTCCATTGGTTAGCCCATTTCTGGATGGATTGTAGGTGTTGCTCTATTTTTGTGACTCTATATTGCAGGTTAGAACTGCTGCGGTAGACTGCAGTGTCGTCTGCAAATAGTGACAAGTGTCCTCCCAGCTGTTTGTTTGTGTATATTGAGTAGAGAATGGGCCCCAGCACTGAGCCTTGCGGGACTCCAGCCTCTATGGATCTAGTGTTACTTGCCGCTCCTGGTACATGGACATAGAATGCTCTGTTGCGGAGAAAAGAAGCAATAATGTGGATGGGGCAGTTGTACTGGTGGAGCTTGTAGATAAGGCGTTATCCGAATGCTTTTCCAATGTCAAGCAGGACTGCTCCAGTACTGTGTCTAATGTTTCTGGCCTGACATATGTGCTCGACTAGTCTGGTCACCTGGTGGGTGGTGCTGTGTTCTTCGCGGAATCGGAATTGTTGTGGGATGATTATGTTGTTATCCTTTAAGAATTGAATTTCTTCAGTTCAGTTTGAATGAGCTTTCCGAGAACGTTTCCAAGGAAGTTGGCCTATAGTTTTGCGGAAATAATAAGTCCTTGTTTGGCTTTGGTAATGTGATGACTCGGGCCTGTTTCCAAGTAGTTTAGTCTGAAGCAAGCATTATATATTGATGTTAGATAGATAATTGATAGTTGCTGGAGGTAGGTGATGTAGTAGTTGGAATCCGGGCCTGATGCCTTCTTAGGATGTGTGTATGTTTGTGATGTGATAAGATACGGGGTTTCTGCGTTTATTGGATTGTGAAAGATGTTCTGATCGGGGCACTTAGGATGCGGTTTTACCCTTCTGAGTACCATTTCCTGGTGGTCATCAGTTTCGTCATCTACCGCTTCTGGTGCTTGGAATTGCCTTTCTAGTGAATCCGCCAGTGCTTCAGCTCGGTCTGTGGGGTCGTTCCTTCCCCATGTAGATGTAGATGTTTCGTGTTTAGTTTACGAGTTTTAAGAAATTTCCAGAATTTTTCCTGGTCCCTTTCTGCTTCTCGTAACGTTTCCTCCCACGCCTCGCTACGGTGGTTTTCGGAGCTCTCTTTTTGATCCTCCCGGCCAATTGCTCTGATTTTCGTCGGTCGGCTGGGTCCCTGTAGTTTCTGGCGCGCGCGGGCTGCGGTTGGCGCCTTTGGTGGCAACGGCCGGGGCAAGCAGCGGTGTGTGGTGTGGTGCGGGGCGGGCAGGGGCAGGGGCAGGGGCAGGGGCAGTGGTGGTTGACGGATGGCCTGGGGGCCGAAAAACGGGCCGGACGGCGGACGGCGGACGGCGGACGGCGGACGGATGTTGAGAGAGGCGGCGCGCACGCGTCTCGCGCGGACACAGGCGCCACAGCGTTGATGATTGGAAGGAGGTGCGGTGCGGGGATGGGCCCAGGAAAAAAGACGGTCGTGGCCCCTGTCTTGGGTGCGTGTCGACGTCAGCACCGTCGGTGTGGTGTGGTGTGGTGTGGTGTGGTGTGGTGTGGTGTGGTGTGGGCAGGGAGGGGGGGAAAAGCGGGCTGCGGGCTGCGGAGGGAATGGTTGGTGGGGAGTAGGCACACATGTGGGCGGGCGCAAAATCGGCCGGTGCCCGTAAACCGCGGCGGGATATTGGGTGGAAAAGAGGGAAATTGTAGAAAGGAAAACAAGCGGAGGGGGCGAATGTGGTGGGGTGGGGGGACGGGCGGGGGCGAGGCGACAGCTTGCTTTTTCTTTTTCATTTTATTTTATTTTGTTGTAGTGTTTTTGTGTTTTTGTTTTTTTGCGTGTGTGTGGCCTTGGAGAGGCTGGTCTTGTCTGGCTTACGCTTTGGGTGCGTGTGTTGGTACTTTTTCGTTTTTTCTTGTTCTGCAGAGCAGGGGCGGGGCGGTGGGAACGGCTGGCTGGCTGGCTGTGCCCAGAGGAGGAGGAGACGCTGGCGGCGGGCCCGGCTCCTGGGGCTGCTGTTGCATGCGCTGTGCAAAGAAAGGAAGAGTGGGTTTGTTTGGCTGGTTGAAGTGCATTATTTAAGTGTGGGCTTGCCGGCCTGGCTCCGATGCGCAGGTAGATAGATGCCGGCGGCGACCGCAGGCAGGCGCGTTGTGTGTACAGAGGGACGAGCCAGGTGTTTTGCAAGCAGGACGTGGCGTGCCGAGTGGAGAGGAGGCGGCGGCTCGGCTCGGTTCGGCCCGGTCCGGCGGTGCCGCGCTGTTGTCGCGGACGTGAGCGCCCCCTGGCGGGCGGGTGGTTGGCGGCGGCGTGGTGGACGCGTGTGGCAGTTGTGTGCACGGGTTGCTTGGGCGAGTGAGCAGTGGCTGGCGGTGTTGGCGCGTCGTCGGGGAGGTATGTGTTGCGGCCGCGTCTGCTGCGCGCTGCGTCGTTGTGTCGACTGTGTGTGGGCGTGGGCACGTGTGCTCTGCCGAGGGCGTCGTAAAAAAGTGGGTCGCGGTGTGCGTGCGTAGCCCGTGATGATGTATTGTGCGTCGCGTCGTTGTGTGCGAAACGGATGCCGAGAGGTGTGTGGTGAGTGCGAAGCGCGAATGTGCGGCGTTTGGCGGTTTCGGTGTGTTTTCTGTTTTTGCGGCGTGAGAGTGGGGCTGGCTGGCTGTTTGTTGTTGGTGTTGCCTTGTGTGTGTAGGTTGATGGCGCGACGCGGAGGGGACGCCGTTTGCTGCGTGCCTTGCCTCGCGTGTGTTGGCGCGCCGTGCATGTGTTTGGGTCGTGGGGGCGGTGTTTTTGTTTGTATTTGGATTTTCATTTTTTGGCGTGTTGTGTCGTGTATGGCAAGGGCGAGAGGAGTAGTGCGGTAGTGGTAGTGCAGTAGTGTCGTTGCGGCACGGGCGTCTGGTGGGGCTGTGCGTCGTGGCGGGGAAGGTGTGTAGGTTGCGGCGATGCGGCGAGCCCAGCCCGTCGTTTGACGGTGTGCCGGGTGAGTTGCGCTGCGAATCGAGTGTGGCGGGAAGGGAGCTGCGTGGCGCCTGCGTCCGTTGGCAGCAGGGGCTGAGTTTGTTTGATTTCGGGACGACGACGACGACGACTGGTTGGTTGGTTGGTTGGTTGGTGGGTGGGGTGGCGTGCACGTTTGTCGTACTGGGCGAGTCGATTGCCTGCCGGCTGGCGAAAGGTGCGCCGCCGCCCGTCTCTCGCGCTCTGTGTTGTTTTTTTTTCTGTGTGTGTCGGCTGCGTTTTTGTTTGCGGTGCGCGCGAAAACGGTGGTGCCGAAAGTGTGCCGGCGTGGCGTTGCGACCGCGACCGCGACCGCGACCGCGACGAGCCGCGGGCGCGCCATTTGGCTGGTGTTGCGTGAAGAGCGGCTGTGTACGGGTAGTGGCTGTAGCCGTACGTGTACGTGCATCCGGCCCGGCCGCCAGCCCAGCCCAGCCCAGCCCAGCCCAGCCGAGTCGGGTGAGCGGAGGCCGACACGTGGTGGTGCTGTGCTCTCTCGGCTCGGGGGGGTTTGTGTGTGTGTGTGTGTGCGTGCGTGCGTGCGTGCGTGTGTGTCTCGTTCGCTCTCCGGAATCTGCTCGTTCTGCTGATCCCCGCCTGTCGGCGTCGTTTATTTTTACTTATTTATTTTTTACCTGTTGTTTGTTTTTCGACGTCGTCTTGCAGTTTTGTCCTTTGCGGCGTGCCGACGACCCGCCGCGCGACCTTATGAAACCCCAAAGCGTGGCGTGGCGTGGCGTGGCGTGGCCGAGCCGCAGCAGCTAAGGGGGTGCGGCCGCCTCGACGCCTTAACCTCCTAAACTTCTTTAAGCCGTTAACGCAGCCACCTAAACTAACGTAACCTAACCTAAGCCCTTAGGCCAACCCCCAAGTCGCCTTAACCTAACGTACGTGACCGCAACCTTAGCTTAACGCCTACGTTAAGACGTGACGTCACGTCAACGCTTAACCTAACCCTGACGCCTTCTTAGCCTAACCTGACGTAACCTAAGGTAAGGTAACCGTTGAAAGAAAGAAACCACCTTTGTTTTGACGTTGAGGCGTGTAAGGTCGGCTGTGAGGGCAGATTCGGTGTGTCTGTAGTTGGGGCTGGCTGGTAATTTATTTTGTTTGTTTGTTTATCGTTGTTTTGTTTTCGCCTGTGGCGGGGGGGTTGGCGCTCCGTCGGCCGGTGCCATGTTGCGCAGGCGGCGATCGTAAAAAAGTAGAAAAAAAAAAAAGAAAAAAGAAAAAGAAAAATGTGTTGGAAGGGCTGTGGGTGTTGGCGGGCGAGGCGAGAGGAGGAGGACGGCCCGCGGCCGTGGCCCGACGGCTGCGGGCCGATCGGGAAAACGGCGGAAGGCGATGGGGCGGCGGAGGTGCGTTTGTGCACGGCCGTCATCGCCGCACGACTCGGCTCGTGTGGCTGTGGCGCCGGCCGCGGTGGCCGGGCTGCCGCGGCGACGGTGTGGGAGTTTTGACGAAGGTTTGGCCATTGTGGCGGGTCGTCGGCTGGGGCTGTGGGGGCGGCATTTGGGCGGGGGCGGCGATTCTCGGCGGGCCGACCCAGGCTGTGGCGCGCGGTGGCTGCAGTTTGGCCGTGGTTTGCGGCGCCGCCGCGGCGACTGGTTGGCGACCGTGGTGTCGGTGTGTGTAGCCCCATCCTCGGTGGTTTGAATGGCGCGGGTGGTTGCGGCGCAGGTTGGGGGCTGCTCCGCGCAGGCTGTCGGACGTTGGGCGGTAGCAAGCGCGGGAGGCGCGGCGCGGCGGCGCGGCGGCGCGCCGAGTGGCGGCCGCTCTCTCGGCCGTCCGCGCCCGCCCGCGACACTGGCTGGGCCAGGCGCGTGCGCGGCTATTCTCTGCTGCGCGCCCCTCGCTGTTGTGCGTCGTCGAAGGAGAGAAGGAAGCGAAACCAAGGGGGAAAAAAGAAAAGAGAACAGGCAAAAGATGGCAGACCAGGCGGCTACGAACGAGACTGCCGCGGCACCCGCCGCCACCGGCACTACGAAGAAGGCCAAGTCTGCGTCGTCTGCGAAGAAGCCGCGCGCCAAGCCTGCGCACCCGCGCACCTCTGAGATGGTGACGGCCGCCATCAAGAGTCTGAAGGAGCGCGGCGGGTCGTCGCTGCAGGCGATCAAGAAGTACATTGCCGCGCACTACAAGCTGGACGCGGAGAAGCTGGCGCCCTTTATCAAGAAGTACCTCAAGTCGGCCGTCGTGGCTGGCGAGCTGGTGCAGACGAAGGGGAAGGGCGCGTCGGGCTCTTTCAAGCTTGCCGGCGCCGGCGGCGGGGCGGCCGAGGGCGGCAAGGCTCGTGGTGGCGGCGGTGGTGCGAAGAAGAAGCGCGCCGCTCCGGCCAGCAAGGAGAAGAAGGGGGCCCGTGCGGCCGGCGCAAAGAAGGCTGGCGGCGTGAAGGCGGCGACCGGTCGGAAGGCGGGCGCCGCCAAGAAGGCGTCTGCGGCGTCGGCCGCTCCCGCGGGTGCGAAGAAGGCGGCTGCGGCCAAGCCGGCCAAGGCCAAGTCGCCGTCGAAGGCGAAGAAGGCCGCCAAGGTTCCGACGAAGAAGCCGAAGGCGCCGCGCCCGAAGAAGGCGACGGCGACGCCGTCTAAGGCGAAGGCTTCGCCCAAGAAGAAGAAGTAAAAAGGGCAGGGAAGGGTTGGCGGTTGACACCGTCGCCTGGTGGCCGGCGCGCAACCAGAGGCTGTCGCGCGGTCCCGGACAAAAACAAAAACGGCCCTTCTCAGGGCCATCAAAGCACGTCGGGAAGGTGTTGATTGTCGTGTCGTGGTCGGTCGGTTGCCTTGTCTGTCTGTCTTGCTTGCTGGCGTTTGTTTGTTTGTGTCATGTGTGGATGGTGTTTGCGTGCCGCGGTGGTTGGATTGTGGGGTCGTTGGCGGGCGTGGGCGGCGGCGCCGCGGTTGGTGTTACATAAAGTGTATTTTACTTTTATTATTTTTACCTATTTATTTTGCGCCGCGTTTGTTTGTTTGTCTTGGTGGTGGTTTTGGAATAGTCTTTTTTGCTTTGCTTTGCTTTCCGGGCGTCACGTTTTGTGCCGTGGCCTGTGTGGGTGGCGCTATTTGACGCTTGCGACTTGGCTCGGCCGGTGCGGTGCTTTTTTTTTTTTTTGGAAACGGCGGCGCCGCGCCGGGCCGGGCCGGGCCGGGCCGGGGGTGGGACGACTGGACTGGACTGGAGAGTGAGTGGGGAACTAGTCGTTGCGACCGACAAAGTTTTGCTCGCGACGGAGAGACGTTAGTGGCCCTGAAAAGGGCCGTTTTGTTTGTTTGGCGGTGTGCGGGTTTAGGCGCGCTCGCCGCGGATGCGGCGCGCGAGCTGGATGTCCTTGGGCATGATGGTGACTCGCTTGGCGTGGATTGCGCACAGGTTGGTGTCTTCGAAGAGGCCGACGAGGTAGGCCTCGCTGGCCTCCTGCAGGGCCATGACTGCGGAGCTCTGGAAGCGCAGGTCGGTCTTGAAGTCCTGGGCGATCTCGCGCACTAGGCGCTGGAATGGCAGCTTGCGGATGAGCAGCTCTGTGCTCTTCTGGTAGCGCCTGATTTCTCGCAGGGCGACGGTGCCCGGCCTGTAGCGGTGGGGCTTCTTGACGCCGCCGGTGGCGGGCGCGCTCTTCCTCGCCGCCTTGGTGGCGAGCTGTTTGCGCGGCGCCTTTCCGCCGGTGGACTTGCGGGCCGTTTGCTTTGTCCGGGCCATGGCTACTGCGGATGCGGATGCGGCGTGGAGGATATGCGTGCGCGACGGCGTCCGGTGCTGCCTTGACAACGGGCCCGCGCGCCACCACGCCACGCCACGCTGCACAGGAGAGGGTGGTCCCTCGACTCGTGTAGGAAGTACTAGCGCTGGCGCGCTTCGCCTTCCTCTTGACGGGTGGTGAAGAAGTGGACTTGGCGGTATGGTTTGCTTGACGTTGTGCATTTTGGTTTTTTTTTTTTTTTTTTTTTTTTTTTTTTTTTTTTTTTTTTTTTTTTTTTTTTTTTTTTTTTTAATAAGATGAAAGAATAGTGAGAGGGATAGTTAGAGAAGCAGGAAAACGAAAGGCCCAATTGACTGGCCGTTGCACGGTAATTAACAGTAACAGGTGACAGAACAGTAAAAGGAATAGTGAGAGATAGAGGAAAACGAACGGCTCCATTGACTAGCCGGAAAAGAAACGTTGAGTGACAGACGAAAGAATAGTGAAAGATGACAGGAAGAGGATGAAGAAAACGAAAGGCCTTCGTCCTGGCCAGATCTTCTTGGCGACGGCGATGACGGTGGCGGCAGATATTTCAGGATGGGGTGACAAAAAAGGAGAAGTGGTAGGAAGAGGAAGAAGTAACAGGACGGGGGGGTGGATGGGAGGTGTCAGGGGGGGCGGGAAAGGAGGTCGGGCCAGCGAGTGGTGGCCAGGCGATGGAGGCGGGTGCCAAGAGAGACAATGAGTGGATTGGGGGAATGACGGGATTGGTCATAGAAGGAGATGGCGGAGGATCGGACACGGTCTTGAAGGAGGGGGATATTGGCAAGGAGGTGAAGTTCACGGGTTGGGAAACGGTAAGGGAGGCGAAGGGCAATTCGAAGGGCACGATTCTGTACCGTCTGCAGGCGGTGGAGATGTGTAGGCGCGGCATTGCCCCACACAACCGAGGCATACTCCAGGAGGGGGCGGATGAGGGATGTGTAGAGGAGGAGGGCAAGAGGAATGGGAAGGGTAGAGGTAGGGTTCATAAAAGGGTAGAGTTGGCCGATGCGCCCCAAGGCCTTCCGCCGGATGGCCTCTATGTGGGGACGCCAGGTGAGGGCCCTATCCAGGGTGACCCCCAGGTACATAGCTGTTCTGGCCCAGGGGGCGGGGGTGCCGAGCACAGTGACAGGGGGATAGGCGACCGGCCACCGCCGCCGACAAATGATGAGTGCCTGCGTCTTTGCCGGGTTGAAGGCCAGGCGCCAACGTTTGGCATAATCGACAACAGAGTCGATGGCCTGTTGTAGTTTCTGCCGGAGGAGCGCCTTGCTCCGGGAGCGAGCAAAAACCGCGGTATCATCCGCATACAGGGCGAGATGCACACGAGGCACGGTGGGCGTGTCAGCTGTGAACAGACTGTATAGAACAGGGCCGAGCACGCTCCCCTGTGGAACACCCGCCCTGATACGACGCCTGGTGGAGGTACCTCCCGGGATCCGGACATGGAATGTACGACCTTCTAAGTAGGTGGCGATGAGGCGCACATGGGAGATGGAGAAGCCGTGCCCGAAGAGCTTGTAAAGTAGCCCCTCGTGCCAGACAGAATCGAACGCCCGGGAGACATCGAGGAAGACGGCCCCGAAGTACTCCCGACGCTCAATGGCCTCCAGTGCTTCCTCAACAAGACGGAGGAGTTGGTGGGTGGTGGAGTGTCCTCGCCGGAAGCCAAACTGAACGTCGGGGAGTACCCGCTCCCGAGCGACGTGGATCAGGACACGTTTGAGATACAGCCTCTCAAACAGCTTGGAGAGGGCGGGAAGGAGGCTGATGGGACGATAGCTGGAAGGGGATCGAGGGTCTTTCCCAGGTTTGGGGATGGCAATCACCTCCGCGTGTTTCCACACGGAAGGAAACTGCCTAGAGGAGAGGATGGAATTGAAAGTAGAAGTAAGGACGGGAACAGAGGCTGGGGGAAGCTGCTTGAGAAGCTGATTGGTGAGTCTGTCTGGGCCACCGGCTTTTCGGGAGTGGAGGGACTTAAGCTCCCGGGCAATCTCCTCATCTGTGACGGGGGTGATATGGTCTTCTGGATCCTGGGCGGTGAGGAACTGGTGGACTCGTGCGGTGACCATTTGGATATGGTCGGGGTCAACGGGGTCGGTGACAGGGGTGAAGCTGCGTGCGAACACATCAGCCAAGGCATTGGCCTTAGCATCAGGATCGCACACAGCCTCAGCGCCGACCAGGAGGGGGGGAATTTGCGGGCGTTTGTGGATGATGCGGGAGACCAGGCGCCATGCGGATGCATCGCTCAGGTCAAGGGCGGAGATTTTTCGCTCCCAGTCCTGACTGCGGTGGGTCTGAATGGCAGCACGGATCTCCCGCTGCATGCGATTTATCCGGCGCTTAGTGGCAGGGTCTCGTGTTCTTTGCCATTCGCGGATGACCCTGTTTTTCTCGGTGATGAGTGCGCGGAGGGCTAGGGGGAGAGGGCGCACATGGGTCGGAGGGCGCGGGGGATGTGGAGGCGTTGCTGCAACTGCAGCAGTGATGGCGGCGTCCGTGAACTGTGCGAGGGTGAGGTCAGCCCCCACCCTGGCGGCGTCGGGTATGGTAGGGAGTGCTGCCTCGACCCGTCTCCGATAAGACGCCCAGTCGATGCCACGGAGGTCCAAGGTGTCACGTGGTGGCACTAGGGAGCCGACAAGGTCGACCGTGCAAATTACTGGGACGTGGTCGGAGGCAAGGGCAGCACGGGTAGTGGCAGTGATAGGGAGGGGGAGTCCTTTAACCAATGCAATGTCAAGGACGTCAGGAGGGCCATTTGTCGGGAAGATGGTGGGGTCGAAGGGGGCAACAACATGGGCGGCGTGGGCTTCCACCACACGGAGGAGGCGACGGCCATCGTTGTTGGTTAGGCGACTGTGCCAGGCGGCATGCTTGGCATTACAGTCGCCCCCAACGAAGAGGGAGTGGCCAAGTGACAGGACCTGAGCAAAGTCAGGGCCGTGGAGAACGCCGCGGTGGGGCGGCCTGTAAAGCGCCACAAAGGTGATGGGGCCACGCACGGTGTGCACCACGACACCAGTGGCCTCTATTGTGGCAAGGGCAGGGAGGGTGACGGGGTGGTGGCGGAGGGAGGCACGCACGTATACTGCCGTGCCGCCTCGTGCTGTCGGCCGGTCTGACCGGTAGCAGCAGAAGTTTGGTACCCTGGCGTTCACCCCAGGTTTAAGGTGGGTTTCGGCAACAAGACAGATGTCTACCCCCTCATCAAGGAGGAACTGCCGAAACTCACCTTGCTGGCGGTAGATGCCATTGGCATTCCAGATTAGTACGGTAAGGCCATGGAGTCTAATGGCCATGTTGGGTGGTGGGGAGGGCGGTGGTGATGGGGGAGATGGAATGGGAAAGGGCAGTAGCAATCTGCTGGGGAATGGAGGTGAGGATGGTGTCTAGTGCCCCAGTGAGTGCAGAGGTCAATGCCTCCACAACACTGGAAATGAGGTCACCAAAGACCGGGTGGACAGGGGAGGAGGGTGGAGGGTGCGGGGAAGGACCGGGATGGACGTGAGGAAGGAGGGGAGGGGGTGGGGGGGGAATTGGGGTGGATACGGAGTGTTGGGGGTAGGGACAGGGGGTGTGGGAGTTAGGAGGGGGGATGGGGATAGAGAGGAGTGGGGGCGGGGCAGGGTGGTATGATCGTGGGAAACGGGGGGGGCGGGGGGTATGGGCGGGAGAGGGTTCCGACCGACCAAGGGCAGTCGCATAAGTAAGTCCACGACGCTCCATCGTTGGAGGGGCGACGGAGCGACGCAGATTGGCGCGGTGGGCTTTGACTGCCGGACAACCCAAGTAGTTGCCCGTGTGCGCCCCATTACAGCGAGCACAGGTAGGGGGGACCTCGCGGGGTTTGACGCAAGTGGAGGAGGCGTGGCCGCCGGCGCACTTGACACAGCGCACCGCACGAGTACAATTACTCGCAAAGTGCGCCAGGCCCTGGCACCGGTAGCATATTAGAATGAGGCGCCTGGAACGGGGCTTCTCCATGGTGACCGTGCAATTGTCAATGGAGGTCAGGTGCATAAGGACTTGGTTGGCTGGGGTATCGTCGGCTGAGACGAAGAAAAGGGGGGTGGGGAGTTTAGTGCGGGGGGAGACTACTCGGGAAATGACAGCAGGAGTAATATTGAGAGCTGTCAGCGCTTCCCGGAGGTCGTCGTCCGTATATTTAAAGGGGAGCCCGCGGACGACAACCCTAATCCGTTTGGACCTCTCAGGGGGGGTGCTGTAGCCGATGCTGTGGGACCCAAGGACGTGGTAGACCTTCTGGAGGTCAACAGGCGTCTGGAGATAGAGGCGGTACAAGTTTTCGCCAATCGTCTTCACTCGGAAATCGGAGTCAGTGACGTGAATGAGCAGGTCGTGCAGGGATTTGTAGGACTCCGCATATTCGATTGTGAGGGGAGGGGGACGGGTAGGATTGGGGTGGGGAGTTGTGGATGGGGGTGGAGGGGGTGGAGAGGAGTCCGCCGCACCGTCGGAAAGCGCCGCAAATTGATTGTGCACCGGGAGGACCGGCGTCTTGACAATGCGGCGGCGGGGTGCCGTCTTCCTGGGGACGGCGAAGCCCTCAGCGTCGGCGGCGGCCTTCTGCTTCTTCCCACGAGCGGCCTCGGAGGGGGCAGCTTCGGAGTCGGAAGAGGCGGCCGCTGGTTTCCTCTTACGCGACTCCATCTCGCATTGCATGGCGTCGCCGTCGGCGTCAGCGGCAGCGGCGTTAGGGAAGAGAATCCGCGCCCGCAGAGCGGGGTCACAGGGCAGTCCCTCCTCTTCCGCGGCGTCGCGGAGGGCGATAAGACTCTCTTCTAGGCCCTCCGCGATGTCGCTGTCGTCGATGTAGCCAGTGACGGAGTCACTGTCCGACTCAGAGACGCAGACGGCATCGGAAATGTCTGGCATATCGAGTGGGGCGGGCGAGGGGCGGGGGACACTCGTGGAACACTGCCTTTGCCTCGGCGCGCGCGGGCTGGTCCCACGTGAAGGGGGCCCTGACGCGCCATTTGCCCTATCTAACTCCCTAAGGGCGGCTTCATCGATTCCTGAATCGATGCCGCATCGCCCAGTTGTGACGTCCAGTGTAGGCTGCGACGGCGGCAGTTCGCCGCCGGGGGACGCAGCACTTCCTCCTGCAGCTGGAAGAACCGGAGAATCGTCCAATTCGTGAGCCGGGTGAATGCGCCGGGTTGTCTTCAGTGGGGGGCCGGATGGGGCCGCCGACGAAGCAAGCTCCGCCTGGCGGCGATCCGCCACACCCTCAGCTCCTGTACATGCGTTCGATTGGTTCGACATCGCAGCTCGGAATGGGCCCGCGCGCCCCGGGTGCTGCGCTTATATGCCCTCGGTGCGCGGTGGTGGGGGGAGGGGAGGGCGGGCCGCGGGGCCCCAGAGTCTATATAGGGGGGCGGCGCGCGCGCTGGGCGCCACAACCGTAGCCGACTCGCTAGCGCCGGGTAGAGGAGCTTGCCTTGCTTTCTGTTTTTTATATTATTGTGGTTGAGACGCTTGAAGAAGAAGAATGACAGGCCGCGGCAAGGGAGGAAAGGGGCTCGGCAAGGGTGGCGCCAAGCGGCACCGCAAGGTGTTGCGCGACAACATCCAGGGCATCACGAAGCCCGCGATCCGCCGCCTGGCGCGCAGGGGCGGCGTGAAGCGCATCTCTGGTCTGATCTACGAGGAGACGCGCGGAGTGCTGAAGGTGTTCCTGGAGAACGTGATCCGCGACGCGGTGACGTACACTGAGCACGCCAAGCGCAAGACTGTGACGGCCATGGACGTGGTGTACGCCCTGAAGAGGCAGGGGCGCACCCTGTACGGTTTCGGCGGTTAGGCGGTGTGAGACCGAAGGAAGAAGGAAAGAGAGATTGAAAAACGGCCCTTTTCAGGGCCACCACAGTGTTCGGAAGTTGAAAAGTGCGAAAGAGTCTGTGTTGCTGGTTTTTCTTTTCCTTTTTAGTCTACTTGGCCTTTTAGTTTTGTTTGGAGTTTTTTTTGACGTGGTGTGCGGTGCGGTTGGGAGGGAAGGAAGCGTGCCCTTGCGTTGTGTGAGCTCCTTCCTTCCTTCCTTCCTTCCTTCCTTCCTTCCTTCCCCTCCCTCTTTGCTTGTATGCTTCTTGTCGGTGGATGGGCTGTGTGTTGCGGCGCGGCTGAGTGCCGAGGGGTTATTATTTTTGAGGTGTGTTGTTGTGCGCCACGTGTGCTGGTTAATGGTCGCGAGACTGTGCGTGCGTGGAGTTGAGTGGAGGAGGTGGCCAAGTACGTGTGTACAAGATGGCGGCGCCTGTGTGTGTAAGAAGGAAAAAAACCGTACACAGAAAGAGAGAGAGAGAGAGAAAAGTGGTGCGACGAACGACTGGAATTCTGCTTTGGACGTAGGTTTGTGTGGTGGCCCTGAAAAGGGCCGATTGTGTTTTGTTTTTTGAGCCGAGGCGGCAAATGGCGCGCTGCGTGCCAAGGGAGCACGCGGCGGTTGCCGATTGCGCTGTCTCTCTTTTAGGCCTTCTTCTCGGTCTTCTTTGGCAGCAGGACGGCCTGGATGTTGGGCAGGACACCTCCCTGTGCGATGGTGACGCCCGACAAGAGCTTGTTGAGCTCCTCGTCGTTGCGTATGGCGAGCTGCAGGTGGCGCGGGATGATGCGCGTCTTCTTGTTGTCGCGGGCCGCGTTTCCGGCCAGCTCGAGCACCTCAGCCGCGAGGTACTCCATGACGGCGGCGAGGTAGACGGGCGCCCCGGCGCCGACGCGCTCGGCGTAGTTTCCCTTGCGCAGGAGGCGGTGGATTCTGCCGACCGGGAACTGGAGCCCAGCCCTGCTTGAGCGGGACTTTGACTTGCCCTTGACTTTGCCTCCCTTTCCGCGTCCGGACATGGCGATGGGCTAGTTTGGAAAGAAGCGAGAAAGAAAAGCACAACGCCCCAAACGGTGCGAGCCGCAGCGAGTCGAGCAGCGGAGTGCGTGCCGGCGCCGGCGGGGTGGGGGTCCTTTATGGGCTCGGGTGCGGCGGCCGGTTGCGCGCGCGCCCCATTGGTCGGCGGCCGCAGCAGGGCGAGCTGGTAAAGGTGCGGCGGCGGCGTGCGGCGGGTGCCAGGCGCCAGAATTCCGAGGTGGGACTGCTAAGCGGACGGACGTGCGTCTACCTGTGCTCCGCGCCGCTATTGTGCTCCCAGCCCTGGAAATACCCACCGCGCGCTCTCGCCGCCTTTGTGCAGAGCTCGCCTCGTTGCTTGCTTCTCGTGTGCTTGGTCGCCGCCTTGCGTGCTCGCGCAATAGCTTCGTGCTTGGTCGTATCGTCGGTGCTGGCGGTCCGCGCTGTGTTCTGGATTTCCGGACGTGGTCGGGTGTGCGTTATCGGTAAAAAGCAAAATTGTCGTTTCTGAAAAGCAAAAGTCGTCTTGCACACTCGGCGCGGACGGGGCTCTAGACCACGTGGGCGCTCGCTCTGACATGGGATAGACCGTGAAGAAAGAGGAACATCACGCCTCGAGTAGGTGAATATATATAGTCGAAATTGTTCGAGAATTTCTGTGCCATAGGTGTTAGGGAAGCTGCAGTCCAGGGACCCGCCGAGCCACATAGTCAAACAGACTGACTGTGAGGCCCTTGGTGGTATCCCGCGCCTGCTAGGTGTAGGGAAATTTTTTTCCACTGGCGCGGAAATTGTCGAAATATAGGCTTCCCTATCTGAAACCTTATAACATCGAGTAGGTGCCCGCCATGGCGGACACACGTGATCCAACCTCTGTCAGCGTCCCTCATGGAGTGCAGCCACACGACAGTTCACTTCCACCATCGTCATCATCACATTCACATACTTCAATTCATCCCCCCTCTTCACCTTCCTCGTCAGACACTAGCTGTGACTCTGACCAGCTGGTCATAGCCACAGACAGCGACTCGGGCTCGGTCTCCTCATTGACCGACCCTGAAGTCAGACGTAGCGAAAGGCTACGTAAGATCAACTCTGGGCAGCCCCCGCAACCCGCAGCCGCGGAGAAACTCCGGGCGCGCGAAAACCAGAGCGTGGTTTCAAATGCGCAAGACGCAAAAGTACGACAACCACCACTAGACCAGCAGAAGCAACATCAACAAAAGCAGGTGGATCACTCAACTGCGACCGCAGATGCGTCCAATAATCAAAAGCAAAATCAAATTGCAGGCGTCGGAACGGTGCAAGGCGCTCAAAACACAACGGTGCCCCCAGCAATGACACAAACTCAGCGCCAGCCCAGAGGCAGAAGGGTGCCCCCGATAACGGTTTTTGAGACCAAAGGGTACACTACCCTAATCGGTCAGATACAAGGGAAGCTGAAAGGAGCACTAAGCACATCCTACAAGGGTGACAGCATCGTATACCAGGCAACAAATCCCGAGGACTTCCATTTCCTCAAAGAAGAATTTCGAAAACGGAAGATTGAATTCTTCACATACAGTGACGACCCGAAGGGGACACTTAAGGTCGTCATTAAAAAGCTCACTCCATACTGGACCACAGACGATGTCAAAAACGCCCTAATTGAGAAAGGGTTTCAAGTGCAGGACGTGTTTCAGCAAACGAAACCGCAGACCATTGTAAACGAATACGGCGAAACAGTCTCGGCTCCCAGAATAAAAACGGCCAATTTTCAAGTGAATCTCCTGAACACTGCTGAGGCTCGCAAAATATTCAAAGTTACACATCTGCTACACATGCAGGTCACGGTGGAGCTATACAAAAGACCAAACGGTCCGACGCAATGTTATCTGTGTCAACGCTTTGGGCATGGGGCGTCTCAGTGTGAACTTAGACCCCGCTGCGTGAAATGCGCCGGGCCACACCTTTCTGGGGCCTGCACTAAAAAGCCCGACGCGCCAGCAACGTGCGCAAACTGCGGGGGCAACCATCCAGCCTCCTTCAGGGGCTGCTCAGAGCGAGAGCGGATCGTCCAGGCCTGGGAACGAAGACGAGCACCCCCAACCAGCAGACATGTCCCACCAACCACCACACCGCGAACAGCAGCGGCAACAAAACCACCCCCGCCACCACCTGCGGATACACCACACTCCTCCCCTCCACCAAAACAAACTCAGGTGGGAACAAATACATTAGAAACTCCCTCAACACCACAGGAAGCAGTTGCATCCTGTTCCCCACCACCGGAGCGATCTCCGCCCCAAGCACAGCCCACGCTCGCCGAAATAGTGAGAACAGGGCGCACCCCACCAAACTCCCCTAAAACAAAGCCCACAATCCCGAAACAACAACCTGGCAGAATCCTGCCCTCCAAGGTGACTCTACATCCGCCGCTAACCGCACCTCCCCCCAGCACCTGTGTTCTAAAGGAACAGACAAGTGCGACACCTCTCCCCTCAACCTCTGCAGCGACTGAGGCTGCCCCCCCACTAGCCAGTCATTCAATGGCAACCGCCACAGAGCCCCCAACTGCTCCTGCGGTGACAATTCAAACCAACATCGCCAGTGACAACACCACTGCCCAGCAAAGCATCACAGAGGACTCACAGGTACAAACACCTCAAATTTTATCACAAATCTGGCAGTTTGTCAAAAACCTTCTCCCTCAAAATTTTGTTACCAAAATCACACAGATTATCAATCAGTTCTTAGCAGCCCCAGATCTTCTCAGTAAAGTGACACTAATTATCACAAACATCCTGCCCCTGCTCCTAAATGGCAAATGAAAACCAGCACATCACTATCGCCATCTGGAACGCTGACGGTGTTTCCCACGATCGATTCGAGCTCGAGATGTTCCTCGATGACCATGGGGTGGATGTGGCACTCCTAAACGAGACCCACCTAACCCCTGATGAGAGCTTTCGAGTCCGAAATTATGTGTTGGCCAGAAATGACCGCCCTAACAGACCAGGTGGCGGTACAGCCATTCTCATTAAAAATCGAATATGCCACAGGGTAATACAAACGCCACCACTCATAAACACAGAGGCAACAGCAGTCGAAGTTATTCTTAACAACCACCCCACACTTCTGGTGGCGGCATACCACCCACCCCAAGCCAGACTGTTTCCCAGTGACCTGGACGATCTCTTGGACATAAACCACAGAACCATAATAGGAGGGGACCTGAATGCCAAGCACAGGGCATGGGGATGTCGTACTACAAACACAAGTGGCAACAAACTACTGAGATACCTTGATAACCATCCAGCAGTAAGGGTTGTCTCAACTGATGAGCCTACTCATGTTCCCTATGACTCCAGGTGCCTGCCTGACAAATTGGACATATTCCTCTTAAAAAACGTTAACCTCAACACAACGACAGAGGTAATCAACAGCCTAAATTCAGACCATAGCCCTGTTATTCTAAGATTTCAGGGTGACCAAGACATTCCAAGTAACAGAATAATTACAACTTACAACACAAATTGGGCGAGGTACAAGGAACTGGTCACTCTACACATACCTGACCAGGCTCCTGACATGCAGACCCCAGAAGAAATCGACCAGGCTATAGCAGAATTAACCCAAATCATCACGACGTGTGGGGAAGCATCAACCATCAAAATAACGCACAACAGCGGACGGAGCAACCTGCCCCCAGACCTTGCGCAACTAATTACGGACAAGAACAGAACGCGCAAGAGATGGCAAACTTTTCGTGACCCCCAAGACAGGAGACGCATGTTTAGGATGGCCAGGGAAATCCAGACCAGACTTAAACTGCTACGAAGTGCTAGATGGGAACAAAGCCTGCAAACAGCAGAGCAAAATCCCGAAAAATTCTGGGGAATCATCAGATCCAGACGACAACCCCAAAAAGCCAGCAGACCACTTCATGGGCAAAACGGTTTAGTCTATACCCCACACGACAAAGCAACCGCCATGGCAAACACGCTCGAGCTGCAGTTCCAAGAGAATATAATCGATGAAGACGAGGAAGAAGCAGAAGCCCTGGAGCGCAGAGTTGAGCGTCACCTACATCGAACACTTCGTGCCAGACCAGTCACCAACTTTGTGCCGACCACTGAACGTGCAGTCTCTGTTCTCATCAGGCGAATCGGCAATGCAAAAGCCCCCGGTCCCGATAACATCAAACCCCCCTTTCTTAGAAACCTTCCTCAACCTGCTATCTCTCACCTTACAGCCATCCTAAACAGTTGCCTCTCCATACAATACTTCCCTTCAGCCTGGAAGGTTGCAAAAGTTATTTCCATTCCAAAGCCCAATAAAGATCAGTTATTCCCGCAAAACCACCGCCCTATCTCCCTACTATGTCATCTCTCCAAACTTCTCGAAATTCTTATACAAAACTCCCTACTCCAGTTTCTATCCATAAACAACATCATCATCCCTGAACAATTTGGTTTTCGTGCTGGACATAGCACTGTACAGCAAGCCATTCGCCTGGTGGAGCATGTCTGCACGGAGAAGAGCCAGGGCAACAGCACCGCAGCTATTTTCTTGGATATTGAAAAGGCTTTTGATCGTGTTTGGCATGACGGCTTGCTATATAAGATCTCCAAACTCAACTGCCCTCTCCACCTGCTGAAAATCATTCAGTCTTTCCTCTCTGACAGGAAATTTTACTCATACATAGAAAAGGCAAAAAGTGGCATGAAACTCATAGAAGCAGGTGTCCCACAGGGATCTGTGCTTGGCCCCCTCCTATATCTTCTGTATACAAATGACATCCCGAAAGAGCCGGGTGGCAACATAGCCTTATATGCTGATGACACAGCACTCTATCTCAGTGGCAGAAACATTAATTACCTAGCCTACAGCCTACAACGACATCTCAACAAAGTTGCAAACTGGTGCAACATCTGGAAAATAAAAATAAATGCTGACAAATGTCAAACAATCCTATTTTCTCATAAAATCAAGAAACCCATAATAAACATCACTTACAATGAACAAATACTCCCATGGAAAAATGAAATCACATACTTAGGACTAAAATTGGACAAAAACCTAACATTCAAGCATCACATAAGAGAGGCTAGGAACAAAGGCTCCGCCCGGCTCTACCAACTATACCCATTATTAAAGGGAATGGGATTGTCCATATCAGCAAAGCTCAGAATCTGGAAAACAATAGTCCTGCCTGTCATCCTCTACGGCTCTGAAGTGTGGAGCATGGCAGCAGACACTAATCTAGCCCAATTGGAGGTCGTCCAAAATAAAACCCTAAGAATTATTGCAGACGTACCAAGACTGACTAGCAATGAGGAAATCAGGGCAATGCTAGGGCAACCCTCTTTCTATCACATAATCAAACAAAAATCACAAACATTCTACGAATCATCTCATTCATCACCGTACCAGCTCATCAATACACTGGGACGGAACCCTCACCCTCAACTCAGAGCTCCTATCAACACACTCCATCGCCACTACAGGCGGTAACCATCTTCTCATCCTCATGAAACAGGATACTCATCTCCACTTCTATCAACATCATCATCACTAACACCATCCACCCGGGGGGAAAATCCCCAAGCCATTACTGCACACAAGCCACATACGAACCCACAGGATCATTTCGTGAGACAGAGCGTTGAAAGAACGCTGGCTCTCCAGAACTAGCATGGGTGCAAACCCAGCCATCTCATGTCCGGCGGGTGCCACTGTGTGGGGAGACGCTGACTGGAGCGGAGCGCCTGACTGACTGACTGTTTGTTCGTGATGCCGCCCAAGACTAGCGGGAAAGCCGCCAAGAAGGCTGGCAAGGCGCAGAAGAACATTTCGAAGGGCGACAAGAAGAAGAAGCGCAAGAGGAAGGAGAGCTATGCCATCTACATCTACAAGGTGCTGAAGCAGGTGCACCCTGACACGGGCATCTCTTCGAAGGCGATGAGCATCATGAACAGCTTCGTGAACGACATTTTCGAGCGCATTGCGGCCGAGGCTTCTCGCCTGGCGCACTACAACAAGCGCTCGACCATCACGTCCCGCGAGATCCAGACCGCTGTGCGGCTCTTGCTGCCTGGCGAGCTGGCCAAGCACGCGGTGAGCGAGGGCACGAAGGCGGTGACCAAGTACACGAGCTCCAAGTAAGGAGGTGGCTCTTGGAAATAGGAGGCTCGTCCGCGGCGCGGCGAAGAAAAGAAAAAAACGGCCCTTTTCAGGGCCACCAAAATGCCTTTGCGGGAAGGGCGGAATTGTTGTTGTTGTGAGCGGGTGGACGGCGGCACAGCTGTAGCTGTAGCTTGTGGTGTGGTGTGGTGCGGCGCCGGCGCCTTTGGTTTTGGTGTGACGTTGGGATACGCACTTTAGCCACAGCCGGGTCGTGGGCGCGTGGGTGTTTCGAGACGTGTTGGTGTTAGGGGGGCGGATCGCTGGAGTTGGCTTGTTTGATATATATTTTTTTTTTTTTTTTTTTTTTTTTTTTTTTTTGTCCCCTTTGTATGGTATGGCCGGAGGTGTGGAACGGAAAGCAAACCGCGATTGTCGGATGTCACACCGTTGGTGGCGAGGGTGAGAAACACGTTGCCGCCTACAGCTGCTTCTACGCCGAGCGGGTGGGTTAAGTTAGTTGGTTGGTTGGGCGACGTAAAAGTGGAGCGTGGAGGTGTGTGTGAACGTGAGGAGACACGCATTGCATTGTATTTGTACGCGCGAGGTGAGTTAGGAGACCACGCGCCACGACGTACGGTGCCCTCTTTCGACCTGACGTCTGACGTCTGGTTTTTGTTTGTGGAGGCGGTGTCGTCATTCTGGATGTACGTGTATTTTCCGCTCAGTTGAGTGAGGTGACGCGAGACGACGGCGTCGGTGGTGTTTTTGTTTTGTTGTTGGCGCCCCGGGGATGGAGAGGGGCACCCGACGGTAACGAGAGGTTGCACTTTGTGATCGGTCGAATGTCCGGGGAGCGAGGAATAGGGTGGGGGGTTGAAAAGAAACGCCAGTGTAGGGCAACGGGACGGTGAACGTTCCCGTGGTGTCGGAGGTGTGCAGTGGGGGGGAGGAAAAAAAAAGCGCGTAACGGCGCGGCTGCCGTGGTGGAAACGTTCTCTCCAACTTTGGTGGTGTCCCCTGTGTGTTTTGTTGTTCTCTATATCGTGTGTCCCCTCGCACAAGACGCTCTCTGGGCGGGTTTGATTCATTCATTTTTGCATAGTCACGTAGCGTAGAATGGAATGCGCAAGAGTTGAGTGAGACTGGCGACGGTATATGGTCTGAGCAGCGTCAGCTGCACTGCACTCCCCGGAAAAGAATCTTGGATGCCGTGCTAACTGAAATTTGGTGGACGGGGTTCTCAAGGCTGTTTTCCTATTTTGTTGTTTGTCTGTCTCTAGTTAAGATGGTGAAATGACGTCGAAGAAGCAGTATTGCAAATACTGTTATGGAAATGCCCTAGTTTGATGAAAGGAAATGTGTGTTGAATACAGGATGGTAAAGACCAAGTGCGTTGAAAGAAACGTTGTGAAGGAACGAACGTTCCCTGAATTGGTTTCTTTTTGTTCCCGAGTTGTGTACAATGGACGACGGTTGTGCCATATCGCAGCATTGCATCATCCCCAGGTTTTATTTCAATTGAGCGATAAAAAAAGGAAAAAGAGAAGAACAAGAACACTATCGAAATGGTCTATGGTGTGTGACCCACAATTGTTGTCTTTAAATCACTTACCCAACCATGTCGTAAAAATATTTTTTTTTTTTTTACAGTGGCTGCCGAATGACCTAGATGTAACAGAGAGAGAGAAACACATGGCGTGTCTGATGTTTGTTTTCTTTTCCCCCCCGTCAAGTGGCAAATGCGAACACCGTCAGCTGTAATTGACGATCGACACTAGTATGGCGCGAAAAGGGGGTGCGACCTGTGCAGTTGTGGGTGAAACTTTGGGTGATGGGCTGTCATGCGGCATCGCGTGCGTTCATTACCCCTCGGCGGCGGCGGCGGCGGCGGCGCCGCAGCTCCGTCCAGCTCGCGCTCTCGGAAACAACCCTCTCGTAATGCCGCGTCTCCGTCACTGCAAATTTTCAAAGGGGAAACCTGTGTGGCCGGTGGGGGTGTGTCAACCGTTGGCCTCAAGCTCCGCCGACAAAAAGTGTTGAGTGTATCCAGTGTGAGAGAGGTTGACGCTTTTCGTGGTGTGTGTGTGTGTGTGTGTGTGTGTGTGGCAATGTTTTGAAAAGTTTGCAACGTACGTTAAGAAGTGTTGACGCTGAAACTTGCGGGCTGTGTGGCCCTGGTGGTTGGCTGGCTGGAGACGCGGGCGTGTCCAGTCGGTCGGTTGTTGTGGCTGAAAGGTACGTATACGGTTCCGCCGTCCCGTCGGAACTGCGTCTGTCTGGAAGGTATGACGTGACGTGCAGTTTTTATTAGGTCAGCCCTTGTTGTGTATTGTTCCATTTGTTGCTCACTCGTCACCCGTATTTGGTGTGGCGATGTATGTGGACGTACTGCTGGATCAGTGTCAGGGTTTCCGTGGGAGGTGTTGGCTGGGTTGGATTTGCCTGACACGGCTGAGTCCGCAATTGGCCTGCCGTTCGTTGATGCGATATGTGGGTTCTGAGGAAGAATGTGTACGAGATAGTTGCCCCTGCCCTGCCCTTTCTTTCGCGTTCGTGTGTGCCCCCCTTGTTGTGTAGTGTGGGTTGAACATGGTTCTTTACCGAGTGGGGGGGAATGGGATGGACGGATCCGTTGCTGTTGCTGTCACCGTCAAGACAACGCACGCACGCACGCACGCACGCACGCACCCCTGTCCTACGAGAAGGTGTGTCAACCGGGGTTTCGGTAGTCGTGTGTGTAGGGGACGGGGAGAAGCAAAGTGGAGAGTGCGGCACGGGCAGAGAGTGGAATTGGGGCGCGTTGATGTTGGGAAACATCCCCCAAGGGTTGCGGGATGATGTGGCGGTGAGAGCGGGGGGCGGGGGAGAAAAGAAAAGCGAAAAAGAACTAAGGAAGAGGAGGAGGCGTGCGTGTGCGCAGTGGCGGGGCCCCAAAGACCTGTCGTGTTGGTGTCGGCCGAACGCGTGTGCGGGGCAGCGTCGGCACGGAGAAGCGAGGAGGAGAGAGAGAGAGAGAGAGCTGGTCTGATGGGTATTTTTTACCCCCTGTACTCGAAGGACCGGATCTGTCCTTGATCCCTGCCTTCTGTCTGATTATGTTGGGTAACAAAATGATGGGATGATAGGGTCTCTTGGGTGTGTGTAGATGTTTGTTGTTTGAGTGAGTGTTATGGTGTTTGTATTTTATTTTTGTTTATCATGGTATGTTGTAGTTTGTGGTGTTTTGTCGTGATGGGAAATGTCGTTCTTGGGTCGGGTGGATTTTGTCCCAGATTTCTGATGAGTGGGTGGTTCGAATCCGTGGTTTGGTGGAAAAAAAAAAAAAAAAACTTTATGGATTTTTCTTTGGATGATTTCCGGGATTTTGATTGAGTATGTTATGGTTTGTGTATATGTCTCGGTTTGTCTGGTACCGGCCGGCATCAGCAGTAATTCTGAAGTATTTGTTGTGCACCCTTTTTTACTCTTGTTATGTTTGGTGTCTGCGGCCATTGACCAGATTTTCAGAGCCGTAAGTGATGGCTGGTTCCTATGACGGTTTTGGAGATTTTCTTTTTGGCGCGCATATTTATTCTGTTTCCTTTGATGATTGGGTACAGTCTGAATATTGCTGCTGCAGCCTTGTTACAAACGTGTGTAACATGGTCTCTAAATGTCAACCTCTTGTCCAGCTTGATGCCTAGATACTTTATTGTGCCTGACCATGGAAGATTGTTATTTCTGAGGCGTATATGCAGGTTAGGAGGTATTCTTTTTGAATGTGAATCGTATTGTATTGCTTGGGTTTTCTCCGCGTTTATTGTTTTTTGTTTCCATTGGTTAGCCCATTTCTGGATGGATTGTAGGTGTTGCTCTATTTTTGTGACTCTATATTGCAGGTTAGAACTGCTGCGGTAGACTGCAGTGTCGTCTGCAAATAGTGACAAGTGTCCTCCCAGCTGTTTGTTTGTGTATA
This sequence comes from Schistocerca gregaria, assembly GCF_023897955.1. Classification (NCBI taxonomy): domain Eukaryota; kingdom Metazoa; phylum Arthropoda; class Insecta; order Orthoptera; family Acrididae; genus Schistocerca; species Schistocerca gregaria. Next base: position 11,234 of record NW_026062603.1, on the reverse strand, counting down.
TTGAGTAGAGAATGGGCCCCAGCACTGAGCCTTGCGGGACTCCAGCCTCTATGGATCTAGTGTTACTTGCCGCTCCTGGTACATGGACATAGAATGCTCTGTTGCGGAGAAAAGAAGCAATAATGTGGATGGGGCAGTTGTACTGGTGGAGCTTGTAGATAAGGCGTTATCCGAATGCTTTTCCAATGTCAAGCAGGACTGCTCCAGTACTGTGTCTAATGTTTCTGGCCTGACATATGTGCTCGACTAGTCTGGTCACCTGGTGGGTGGTGCTGTGTTCTTCGCGGAATCGGAATTGTTGTGGGATGATTATGTTGTTATCCTTTAAGAATTGAATTTCTTCAGTTCAGTTTGAATGAGCTTTCCGAGAACGTTTCCAAGGAAGTTGGCCTATAGTTTTGCGGAAATAATAAGTCCTTGTTTGGCTTTGGTAATGTGATGACTCGGGCCTGTTTCCAAGTAGTTTAGTCTGAAGCAAGCATTATATATTGATGTTAGATAGATAATTGATAGTTGCTGGAGGTAGGTGATGTAGTAGTTGGAATCCGGGCCTGATGCCTTCTTAGGATGTGTGTATGTTTGTGATGTGATAAGATACGGGGTTTCTGCGTTTATTGGATTGTGAAAGATGTTCTGATCGGGGCACTTAGGATGCGGTTTTACCCTTCTGAGTACCATTTCCTGGTGGTCATCAGTTTCGTCATCTACCGCTTCTGGTGCTTGGAATTGCCTTTCTAGTGAATCCGCCAGTGCTTCAGCTCGGTCTGTGGGGTCGTTCCTTCCCCATGTAGATGTAGATGTTTCGTGTTTAGTTTACGAGTTTTAAGAAATTTCCAGAATTTTTCCTGGTCCCTTTCTGCTTCTCGTAACGTTTCCTCCCACGCCTCGCTACGGTGGTTTTCGGAGCTCTCTTTTTGATCCTCCCGGCCAATTGCTCTGATTTTCGTCGGTCGGCTGGGTCCCTGTAGTTTCTGGCGCGCGCGGGCTGCGGTTGGCGCCTTTGGTGGCAACGGCCGGGGCAAGCAGCGGTGTGTGGTGTGGTGCGGGGCGGGCAGGGGCAGGGGCAGGGGCAGGGGCAGTGGTGGTTGACGGATGGCCTGGGGGCCGAAAAACGGGCCGGACGGCGGACGGCGGACGGCGGACGGCGGACGGATGTTGAGAGAGGCGGCGCGCACGCGTCTCGCGCGGACACAGGCGCCACAGCGTTGATGATTGGAAGGAGGTGCGGTGCGGGGATGGGCCCAGGAAAAAAGACGGTCGTGGCCCCTGTCTTGGGTGCGTGTCGACGTCAGCACCGTCGGTGTGGTGTGGTGTGGTGTGGTGTGGTGTGGTGTGGTGTGGTGTGGGCAGGGAGGGGGGGAAAAGCGGGCTGCGGGCTGCGGAGGGAATGGTTGGTGGGGAGTAGGCACACATGTGGGCGGGCGCAAAATCGGCCGGTGCCCGTAAACCGCGGCGGGATATTGGGTGGAAAAGAGGGAAATTGTAGAAAGGAAAACAAGCGGAGGGGGCGAATGTGGTGGGGTGGGGGGACGGGCGGGGGCGAGGCGACAGCTTGCTTTTTCTTTTTCATTTTATTTTATTTTGTTGTAGTGTTTTTGTGTTTTTGTTTTTTTGCGTGTGTGTGGCCTTGGAGAGGCTGGTCTTGTCTGGCTTACGCTTTGGGTGCGTGTGTTGGTACTTTTTCGTTTTTTCTTGTTCTGCAGAGCAGGGGCGGGGCGGTGGGAACGGCTGGCTGGCTGGCTGTGCCCAGAGGAGGAGGAGACGCTGGCGGCGGGCCCGGCTCCTGGGGCTGCTGTTGCATGCGCTGTGCAAAGAAAGGAAGAGTGGGTTTGTTTGGCTGGTTGAAGTGCATTATTTAAGTGTGGGCTTGCCGGCCTGGCTCCGATGCGCAGGTAGATAGATGCCGGCGGCGACCGCAGGCAGGCGCGTTGTGTGTACAGAGGGACGAGCCAGGTGTTTTGCAAGCAGGACGTGGCGTGCCGAGTGGAGAGGAGGCGGCGGCTCGGCTCGGTTCGGCCCGGTCCGGCGGTGCCGCGCTGTTGTCGCGGACGTGAGCGCCCCCTGGCGGGCGGGTGGTTGGCGGCGGCGTGGTGGACGCGTGTGGCAGTTGTGTGCACGGGTTGCTTGGGCGAGTGAGCAGTGGCTGGCGGTGTTGGCGCGTCGTCGGGGAGGTATGTGTTGCGGCCGCGTCTGCTGCGCGCTGCGTCGTTGTGTCGACTGTGTGTGGGCGTGGGCACGTGTGCTCTGCCGAGGGCGTCGTAAAAAAGTGGGTCGCGGTGTGCGTGCGTAGCCCGTGATGATGTATTGTGCGTCGCGTCGTTGTGTGCGAAACGGATGCCGAGAGGTGTGTGGTGAGTGCGAAGCGCGAATGTGCGGCGTTTGGCGGTTTCGGTGTGTTTTCTGTTTTTGCGGCGTGAGAGTGGGGCTGGCTGGCTGTTTGTTGTTGGTGTTGCCTTGTGTGTGTAGGTTGATGGCGCGACGCGGAGGGGACGCCGTTTGCTGCGTGCCTTGCCTCGCGTGTGTTGGCGCGCCGTGCATGTGTTTGGGTCGTGGGGGCGGTGTTTTTGTTTGTATTTGGATTTTCATTTTTTGGCGTGTTGTGTCGTGTATGGCAAGGGCGAGAGGAGTAGTGCGGTAGTGGTAGTGCAGTAGTGTCGTTGCGGCACGGGCGTCTGGTGGGGCTGTGCGTCGTGGCGGGGAAGGTGTGTAGGTTGCGGCGATGCGGCGAGCCCAGCCCGTCGTTTGACGGTGTGCCGGGTGAGTTGCGCTGCGAATCGAGTGTGGCGGGAAGGGAGCTGCGTGGCGCCTGCGTCCGTTGGCAGCAGGGGCTGAGTTTGTTTGATTTCGGGACGACGACGACGACGACTGGTTGGTTGGTTGGTTGGTTGGTGGGTGGGGTGGCGTGCACGTTTGTCGTACTGGGCGAGTCGATTGCCTGCCGGCTGGCGAAAGGTGCGCCGCCGCCCGTCTCTCGCGCTCTGTGTTGTTTTTTTTTCTGTGTGTGTCGGCTGCGTTTTTGTTTGCGGTGCGCGCGAAAACGGTGGTGCCGAAAGTGTGCCGGCGTGGCGTTGCGACCGCGACCGCGACCGCGACCGCGACGAGCCGCGGGCGCGCCATTTGGCTGGTGTTGCGTGAAGAGCGGCTGTGTACGGGTAGTGGCTGTAGCCGTACGTGTACGTGCATCCGGCCCGGCCGCCAGCCCAGCCCAGCCCAGCCCAGCCCAGCCGAGTCGGGTGAGCGGAGGCCGACACGTGGTGGTGCTGTGCTCTCTCGGCTCGGGGGGGTTTGTGTGTGTGTGTGTGTGCGTGCGTGCGTGCGTGCGTGTGTGTCTCGTTCGCTCTCCGGAATCTGCTCGTTCTGCTGATCCCCGCCTGTCGGCGTCGTTTATTTTTACTTATTTATTTTTTACCTGTTGTTTGTTTTTCGACGTCGTCTTGCAGTTTTGTCCTTTGCGGCGTGCCGACGACCCGCCGCGCGACCTTATGAAACCCCAAAGCGTGGCGTGGCGTGGCGTGGCGTGGCCGAGCCGCAGCAGCTAAGGGGGTGCGGCCGCCTCGACGCCTTAACCTCCTAAACTTCTTTAAGCCGTTAACGCAGCCACCTAAACTAACGTAACCTAACCTAAGCCCTTAGGCCAACCCCCAAGTCGCCTTAACCTAACGTACGTGACCGCAACCTTAGCTTAACGCCTACGTTAAGACGTGACGTCACGTCAACGCTTAACCTAACCCTGACGCCTTCTTAGCCTAACCTGACGTAACCTAAGGTAAGGTAACCGTTGAAAGAAAGAAACCACCTTTGTTTTGACGTTGAGGCGTGTAAGGTCGGCTGTGAGGGCAGATTCGGTGTGTCTGTAGTTGGGGCTGGCTGGTAATTTATTTTGTTTGTTTGTTTATCGTTGTTTTGTTTTCGCCTGTGGCGGGGGGGTTGGCGCTCCGTCGGCCGGTGCCATGTTGCGCAGGCGGCGATCGTAAAAAAGTAGAAAAAAAAAAAAGAAAAAAGAAAAAGAAAAATGTGTTGGAAGGGCTGTGGGTGTTGGCGGGCGAGGCGAGAGGAGGAGGACGGCCCGCGGCCGTGGCCCGACGGCTGCGGGCCGATCGGGGAAAACGGCGGAAGGCGATGGGGCGGCGGAGGTGCGTTTGTGCACGGCCGTCATCGCCGCACGACTCGGCTCGTGTGGCTGTGGCGCCGGCCGCGGTGGCCGGGCTGCCGCGGCGACGGTGTGGGAGTTTTGACGAAGGTTTGGCCATTGTGGCGGGTCGTCGGCTGGGGCTGTGGGGGCGGCATTTGGGCGGGGGCGGCGATTCTCGGCGGGCCGACCCAGGCTGTGGCGCGCGGTGGCTGCAGTTTGGCCGTGGTTTGCGGCGCCGCCGCGGCGACTGGTTGGCGACCGTGGTGTCGGTGTGTGTAGCCCCATCCTCGGTGGTTTGAATGGCGCGGGTGGTTGCGGCGCAGGTTGGGGGCTGCTCCGCGCAGGCTGTCGGACGTTGGGCGGTAGCAAGCGCGGGAGGCGCGGCGCGGCGGCGCGGCGGCGCGCCGAGTGGCGGCCGCTCTCTCGGCCGTCCGCGCCCGCCCGCGACACTGGCTGGGCCAGGCGCGTGCGCGGCTATTCTCTGCTGCGCGCCCCTCGCTGTTGTGCGTCGTCGAAGGAGAGAAGGAAGCGAAACCAAGGGGGAAAAAAGAAAAGAGAACAGGCAAAAGATGGCAGACCAGGCGGCTACGAACGAGACTGCCGCGGCACCCGCCGCCACCGGCACTACGAAGAAGGCCAAGTCTGCGTCGTCTGCGAAGAAGCCGCGCGCCAAGCCTGCGCACCCGCGCACCTCTGAGATGGTGACGGCCGCCATCAAGAGTCTGAAGGAGCGCGGCGGGTCGTCGCTGCAGGCGATCAAGAAGTACATTGCCGCGCACTACAAGCTGGACGCGGAGAAGCTGGCGCCCTTTATCAAGAAGTACCTCAAGTCGGCCGTCGTGGCTGGCGAGCTGGTGCAGACGAAGGGGAAGGGCGCGTCGGGCTCTTTCAAGCTTGCCGGCGCCGGCGGCGGGGCGGCCGAGGGCGGCAAGGCTCGTGGTGGCGGCGGTGGTGCGAAGAAGAAGCGCGCCGCTCCGGCCAGCAAGGAGAAGAAGGGGGCCCGTGCGGCCGGCGCAAAGAAGGCTGGCGGCGTGAAGGCGGCGACCGGTCGGAAGGCGGGCGCCGCCAAGAAGGCGTCTGCGGCGTCGGCCGCTCCCGCGGGTGCGAAGAAGGCGGCTGCGGCCAAGCCGGCCAAGGCCAAGTCGCCGTCGAAGGCGAAGAAGGCCGCCAAGGTTCCGACGAAGAAGCCGAAGGCGCCGCGCCCGAAGAAGGCGACGGCGACGCCGTCTAAGGCGAAGGCTTCGCCCAAGAAGAAGAAGTAAAAAGGGCAGGGAAGGGTTGGCGGTTGACACCGTCGCCTGGTGGCCGGCGCGCAACCAGAGGCTGTCGCGCGGTCCCGGACAAAAACAAAAACGGCCCTTCTCAGGGCCATCAAAGCACGTCGGGAAGGTGTTGATTGTCGTGTCGTGGTCGGTCGGTTGCCTTGTCTGTCTGTCTTGCTTGCTGGCGTTTGTTTGTTTGTGTCATGTGTGGATGGTGTTTGCGTGCCGCGGTGGTTGGATTGTGGGGTCGTTGGCGGGCGTGGGCGGCGGCGCCGCGGTTGGTGTTACATAAAGTGTATTTTACTTTTATTATTTTTACCTATTTATTTTGCGCCGCGTTTGTTTGTTTGTCTTGGTGGTGGTTTTGGAATAGTCTTTTTTGCTTTGCTTTGCTTTCCGGGCGTCACGTTTTGTGCCGTGGCCTGTGTGGGTGGCGCTATTTGACGCTTGCGACTTGGCTCGGCCGGTGCGGTGCTTTTTTTTTTTTTTGGAAACGGCGGCGCCGCGCCGGGCCGGGCCGGGCCGGGCCGGGGGTGGGACGACTGGACTGGACTGGAGAGTGAGTGGGGAACTAGTCGTTGCGACCGACAAAGTTTTGCTCGCGACGGAGAGACGTTAGTGGCCCTGAAAAGGGCCGTTTTGTTTGTTTGGCGGTGTGCGGGTTTAGGCGCGCTCGCCGCGGATGCGGCGCGCGAGCTGGATGTCCTTGGGCATGATGGTGACTCGCTTGGCGTGGATTGCGCACAGGTTGGTGTCTTCGAAGAGGCCGACGAGGTAGGCCTCGCTGGCCTCCTGCAGGGCCATGACTGCGGAGCTCTGGAAGCGCAGGTCGGTCTTGAAGTCCTGGGCGATCTCGCGCACTAGGCGCTGGAATGGCAGCTTGCGGATGAGCAGCTCTGTGCTCTTCTGGTAGCGCCTGATTTCTCGCAGGGCGACGGTGCCCGGCCTGTAGCGGTGGGGCTTCTTGACGCCGCCGGTGGCGGGCGCGCTCTTCCTCGCCGCCTTGGTGGCGAGCTGTTTGCGCGGCGCCTTTCCGCCGGTGGACTTGCGGGCCGTTTGCTTTGTCCGGGCCATGGCTACTGCGGATGCGGATGCGGCGTGGAGGATATGCGTGCGCGACGGCGTCCGGTGCTGCCTTGACAACGGGCCCGCGCGCCCCGGGTGCTGCGCTTATATGCCCTCGGTGCGCGGTGGTGGGGGGAGGGGAGGGCGGGCCGCGGGGCCCCAGAGTCTATATAGGGGGGCGGCGCGCGCGCTGGGCGCCACAACCGTAGCCGACTCGCTAGCGCCGGGTAGAGGAGCTTGCCTTGCTTTCTGTTTTTTATATTATTGTGGTTGAGACGCTTGAAGAAGAAGAATGACAGGCCGCGGCAAGGGAGGAAAGGGGCTCGGCAAGGGTGGCGCCAAGCGGCACCGCAAGGTGTTGCGCGACAACATCCAGGGCATCACGAAGCCCGCGATCCGCCGCCTGGCGCGCAGGGGCGGCGTGAAGCGCATCTCTGGTCTGATCTACGAGGAGACGCGCGGAGTGCTGAAGGTGTTCCTGGAGAACGTGATCCGCGACGCGGTGACGTACACTGAGCACGCCAAGCGCAAGACTGTGACGGCCATGGACGTGGTGTACGCCCTGAAGAGGCAGGGGCGCACCCTGTACGGTTTCGGCGGTTAGGCGGTGTGAGACCGAAGGAAGAAGGAAAGAGAGATTGAAAAAACGGCCCTTTTCAGGGCCACCACAGTGTTCGGAAGTTGAAAAGTGCGAAAGAGTCTGTGTTGCTGGTTTTTCTTTTCCTTTTTAGTCTACTTGGCCTTTTAGTTTTGTTTGGAGTTTTTTTTGACGTGGTGTGCGGTGCGGTTGGGAGGGAAGGAAGCGTGCCCTTGCGTTGTGTGAGCTCCTTCCTTCCTTCCTTCCTTCCTTCCTTCCTTCCTTCCCCTCCCTCTTTGCTTGTATGCTTCTTGTCGGTGGATGGGCTGTGTGTTGCGGCGCGGCTGAGTGCCGAGGGGTTATTATTTTTGAGGTGTGTTGTTGTGCGCCACGTGTGCTGGTTAATGGTCGCGAGACTGTGCGTGCGTGGAGTTGAGTGGAGGAGGTGGCCAAGTACGTGTGTACAAGATGGCGGCGCCTGTGTGTGTAAGAAGGAAAAAACCGTACACAGAAAGAGAGAGAGAGAGAGAAAAGTGGTGCGACGAACGACTGGAATTCTGCTTTGGACGTAGGTTTGTGTGGTGGCCCTGAAAAGGGCCGATTGTGTTTTGTTTTTTGAGCCGAGGCGGCAAATGGCGCGCTGCGTGCCAAGGGAGCACGCGGCGGTTGCCGATTGCGCTGTCTCTCTTTTAGGCCTTCTTCTCGGTCTTCTTTGGCAGCAGGACGGCCTGGATGTTGGGCAGGACACCTCCCTGTGCGATGGTGACGCCCGACAAGAGCTTGTTGAGCTCCTCGTCGTTGCGTATGGCGAGCTGCAGGTGGCGCGGGATGATGCGCGTCTTCTTGTTGTCGCGGGCCGCGTTTTCCGGCCAGCTCGAGCACCTCAGCCGCGAGGTACTCCATGACGGCGGCGAGGTAGACGGGCGCCCCGGCGCCGACGCGCTCGGCGTAGTTTCCCTTGCGCAGGAGGCGGTGGATTCTGCCGACCGGGAACTGGAGCCCAGCCCTGCTTGAGCGGGACTTTGACTTGCCCTTGACTTTGCCTCCCTTTCCGCGTCCGGACATGGCGATGGGCTAGTTTGGAAAGAAGCGAGAAAGAAAAGCACAACGCCCCAAACGGTGCGAGCCGCAGCGAGTCGAGCAGCGGAGTGCGTGCCGGCGCCGGCGGGGTGGGGGTCCTTTATGGGCTCGGGTGCGGCGGCCGGTTGCGCGCGCGCCCCATTGGTCGGCGGCCGCAGCAGGGCGAGCTGGTAAAGGTGCGGCGGCGGCGTGCGGCGGGTGCCACTGTGTGGGGAGACGCTGACTGGAGCGGAGCGCCTGACTGACTGACTGTTTGTTCGTGATGCCGCCCAAGACTAGCGGGGAAAGCCGCCAAGAAGGCTGGCAAGGCGCAGAAGAACATTTCGAAGGGCGACAAGAAGAAGAAGCGCAAGAGGAAGGAGAGCTATGCCATCTACATCTACAAGGTGCTGAAGCAGGGTGCACCCTGACACGGGCATCTCTTCGAAGGCGATGAGCATCATGAACAGCTTCGTGAACGACATTTTCGAGCGCATTGCGGCCGAGGCTTCTCGCCTGGCGCACTACAACAAGCGCTCGACCATCACGTCCCGCGAGATCCAGACCGCTGTGCGGCTCTTGCTGCCTGGCGAGCTGGCCAAGCACGCGGTGAGCGAGGGCACGAAGGCGGTGACCAAGTACACGAGCTCCAAGTAAGGAGGTGGCTCTTGGAAATAGGAGGCTCGTCCGCGGCGCGGCGAAGAAAAGAAAAAAACGGCCCTTTTCAGGGCCACCAAAATGCCTTTGCGGGAAGGGCGGAATTGTTGTTGTTGTGAGCGGGTGGACGGCGGCACAGCTGTAGCTGTAGCTTGTGGTGTGGTGTGGTGCGGCGCCGGCGCCTTTGGTTTTGGTGTGACGTTGGGATACGCACTTTAGCCACAGCCGGGTCGTGGGCGCGTGGGTGTTTCGAGACGTGTTGGTGTTAGGGGGGCGGATCGCTGGAGTTGGCTTGTTTGATATATATATTTTTTTTTTTTTTTTTTTTTTTTTTTTTTTTGTCCCCTTTGTATGGTATGGCCGGAGGTGTGGAACGGAAAGCAAACCGCGATTGTCGGATGTCACACCGTTGGTGGCGAGGGTGAGAAACACGTTGCCGCCTACAGCTGCTTCTACGCCGAGCGGGTGGGTTAAGTTAGTTGGTTGGTTGGGCGACGTAAAAGTGGAGCGTGGAGGTGTGTGTGAACGTGAGGAGACACGCATTGCATTGTATTTGTACGCGCGAGGTGAGTTAGGAGACCACGCGCCACGACGTACGGTGCCCTCTTTCGACCTGACGTCTGACGTCTGGTTTTTGTTTGTGGAGGCGGTGTCGTCATTCTGGATGTACGTGTATTTTCCGCTCAGTTGAGTGAGGTGACGCGAGACGACGGCGTCGGTGGTGTTTTTGTTTTGTTGTTGGCGCCCCGGGGATGGAGAGGGGCACCCGACGGTAACGAGAGGTTGCACTTTGTGATCGGTCGAATGTCCGGGGAGCGAGGAATAGGGTGGGGGGTTGAAAAGAAACGCCAGTGTAGGGCAACGGGACGGTGAACGTTCCCGTGGTGTCGGAGGTGTGCAGTGGGGGGGAGGAAAAAAAAAGCGCGTAACGGCGCGGCTGCCGTGGTGGAAACGTTCTCTCAACTTTGGTGGTGTCCCCTGTGTGTTTTGTTGTTCTCTATATCGTGTGTCCCCTCGCACAAGACGCTCTCTGGGCGGGTTTGATTCATTCATTTTTGCATAGTCACGTAGCGTAGAATGGAATGCGCAAGAGTTGAGTGAGACTGGCGACGGTATATGGTCTGAGCAGCGTCAGCTGCACTGCACTCCCCGGAAAAGAATCTTGGATGCCGTGCTAACTGAAATTTGGTGGACGGGGTTCTCAAGGCTGTTTTCCTATTTTGTTGTTTGTCTGTCTCTAGTTAAGATGGTGAAATGACGTCGAAGAAGCAGTATTGCAAATACTGTTATGGAAATGCCCTAGTTTGATGAAAGGAAATGTGTGTTGAATACAGGATGGTAAAGACCAAGTGCGTTGAAAGAAACGTTGTGAAGGAACGAACGTTCCCTGAATTGGTTTCTTTTTGTTCCCGAGTTGTGTACAATGGACGACGGTTGTGCCATATCGCAGCATTGCATCATCCCCAGGTTTTATTTCAATTGAGCGATAAAAAAAGGAAAAAGAGAAGAACAAGAACACTATCGAAATGGTCTATGGTGTGTGACCCACAATTGTTGTCTTTAAATCACTTACCCAACCATGTCGTAAAAATATTTTTTTTTTTTTTTACAGTGGCTGCCGAATGACCTAGATGTAACAGAGAGAGAGAAACACATGGCGTGTCTGATGTTTGTTTTCTTTTCCCCCCCGTCAAGTGGCAAATGCGAACACCGTCAGCTGTAATTGACGATCGACACTAGTATGGCGCGAAAAGGGGGTGCGACCTGTGCAGTTGTGGGTGAAACTTTGGGTGATGGGCTGTCATGCGGCATCGCGTGCGTTCATTACCCCTCGGCGGCGGCGGCGGCGCCGCAGCTCCGTCCAGCTCGCGCTCTCGGAAACAACCCTCTCGTAATGCCGCGTCTCCGTCACTGCAAATTTTCAAAGGGGAAACCTGTGTGGCCGGTGGGGGTGTGTCAACCGTTGGCCTCAAGCTCCGCCGACAAAAAGTGTTGAGTGTATCCAGTGTGAGAGAGGTTGACGCTTTTCGTGGTGTGTGTGTGTGTGTGTGTGTGTGTGTGTGTGTGTGTGTGTGTGTGTGTGTGTGTGTAAGTCTAGGGACCGATTACCCAGCAGTTTGGTCCCTTAGGAATTCACACACACCTTTGAATACTGTTCCTTACTCAACTCCATTCTGAGAATAAAATGTTGCATACTTTGTTATAAATTTCTCTGTATTGTTGAGGAAAAAACGTCAAAATCGTAAACAGGTCTTTCTGTTTTGCAACTGATAAACGTGGCTGGTCTTTCAAATGAAGTATGGCATGGCATACATCTATCATGATTTTTGGAATTCATTGACATTCATTTCCATATTTCTGCTACAGAATAAGAACTTTGAATAGTTGTTTGAGAGTGATGAGTATGAGGCACTTCGATCATACTGCATTTCTAGATCTTACGTACTCGCATTGAAAACAATGTTAACACGCGATCTAGTGT
>NW_026062602.1:7500-23036 GCF_023897955.1 Schistocerca gregaria | reverse complement strand
ACCACAAGCTACAGCTACAGCTGTGCCGCCCGTCCACCCGCTCACAACAACAACAATTCCGCCCTTCCCGCAAAGGCATTTTGGTGGCCCTGAAAAGGGCCGTTTTTTTTTTTCTCTTTCCTTCGCCGCGCCGCGGACGAGCCTCCCATTTCCAAGAGCCACCTCCTTACTTGGAGCTCGTGTACTTGGTCACCGCCTTCGTGCCCTCGCTCACCGCGTGCTTGGCCAGCTCGCCAGGCAGCAAGAGCCGCACAGCGGTCTGGATCTCGCGGGACGTGATGGTCGAGCGCTTGTTGTAGTGCGCCAGGCGAGAAGCCTCGGCCGCAATGCGCTCGAAAATGTCGTTCACGAAGCTGTTCATGATGCTCATCGCCTTCGAAGAGATGCCCGTGTCAGGGTGCACCTGCTTCAGCACCTTGTAGATGTAGATGGCATAGCTCTCCTTCCTCTTGCGCTTCTTCTTCTTGTCGCCCTTCGAAATGTTCTTCTGCGCCTTGCCAGCCTTCTTGGCGGCTTTCCCGCTAGTCTTGGGCGGCATCACGAACAAACAGGCAGGCAGGCACGCGCAGTCAGTCAGTCAAGCGCTCCGCTCCAGTCAGCGTCTCCCCACACAGTGGCACCCGCCGCACGCCGCCGCCGCACCTTTACCAGCTCGCCCTGCTGCGGCCGCCGACCAATGGGGCGCGCGCGCAACCGGCCGCCGCACCCGAGCCCATAAAGGACCCCCACCCCGCCGGCGCCGGCACGCACTCCGCTGCTCGACTCGCTGCGGCTCGCACCGTTTGGGGCGTTGTGCTTTTCTTTCTCGCTTCTTTCGAAACTAGCCCATCGCCATGTCCGGACGCGGAAAGGGAGGCAAAGTCAAGGGCAAGTCAAAGTCCCGCTCAAGCAGGGCTGGGCTCCAGTTCCCGGTCGGCAGAATCCACCGCCTCCTGCGCAAGGGAAACTACGCCGAGCGCGTCGGCGCCGGGGCGCCCGTCTACCTCGCCGCCGTCATGGAGTACCTCGCGGCTGAGGTGCTCGAGCTGGCCGGAAACGCGGCCCGCGACAACAAGAAGACGCGCATCATCCCGCGCCACCTGCAGCTCGCCATACGCAACGACGAGGAGCTCAACAAGCTCTTGTCGGGCGTCACCATCGCACAGGGAGGTGTCCTGCCCAACATCCAGGCCGTCCTGCTGCCAAAGAAGACCGAGAAGAAGGCCTAAAAGAGAGACAGCGCAATCGGCAACCGCCGCGTGCTCCCTTGGCACGCAGCGCGCCATTTGCCGCCTCGGCTCAAAAACAAAACACAATCGGCCCTTTTCAGGGCCACCACACAAACCTACGTCCAAAGCAGAATTCCAGTCGTTCGTCGCACCACTTCTCTCTCTCTCTCTCTCTCTCTCTCTCTCTCTCTCTCTGTGTGTACGGTTTTTTTTCCTTCTTACACACACAGGCGCCGCCATCTTGTACACACGTACTTGGCCACCTCCTCCACTCCACTCCACGCACGCACAGTCTCGCGACCATTAACCAGCACACGTGGCGCACAACAACACACCTCAAAAATAACCCCTCGGCACTCAGCCGCGCCGCAACACACAGCCCATCCACCGACAAGAAGCATACAAGCAAAGAGGGAGGGGAAGGAAGGAAGGAAGGAAGGAAGGAAGGAAGGAGGGAGCTCACACAACGCAAGGGCACGCTTCCTTCCCTCCCAACCGCACCGCACACCACGTCAAAAAAACTCCAAACAAAACTAAAAGGCCAAGTAGACTAAAAAAGGAAAAGAAAAACCAGCAACACAGACTCTTTCGCACTTTTCAACTTCCGAACACTGTGGTGGCCCTGAAAAGGGCCGTTTTTCAATCTCTCTTTCCTTCCTTCCTTCGGTCTCACACCGCCTAACCGCCGAAACCGTACAGGGTGCGCCCCTGCCTCTTCAGGGCGTACACCACGTCCATGGCCGTCACAGTCTTGCGCTTGGCGTGCTCAGTGTACGTCACCGCGTCGCGGATCACGTTCTCCAGGAACACCTTCAGCACTCCGCGCGTCTCCTCGTAGATCAGACCAGAGATGCGCTTCACGCCGCCCCTGCGCGCCAGGCGGCGGATCGCGGGCTTCGTGATGCCCTGGATGTTGTCGCGCAACACCTTGCGGTGCCGCTTGGCGCCACCCTTGCCGAGCCCCTTTCCTCCCTTGCCGCGGCCTGTCATTCTTCTTCTTCTTCAAGCGTCTCAACCACAATAATATAAAAAACAGAAAGCAAGGCAAGCTCCTCACCCGGCGCTAGCGAGTCGGCTACGGTTGTGGCGCCCAGCGCTTTAATAAAGGATGGGGCCCCTCCACGCCCGCACCAACGTGGTGACCAAACCAAAAGTTCTACTGTCACCTCCGTATAACATGTTAGTTTTTAGAATCAAGAGTCACAGGATGCAGGCTGTGATGTTATCCATGCGTCTGGGTAAGATTACTCATTTACATGGTCCATCAGGAGATAGAAGTGGTCGAAAGCGATTGAAGGGTAGCGGTTTTTAAGGGCAGAGGGAAAAAAGTGCCAAGGCAAGCGCCAAGGGAAAAAACCTCTGCGATAGTAGGACGGGTAGTAAGGGCAGTAGCGGATTACTAGCTGCGACAGCGCATGCAAGGTGTGGTTATGTTAGTGCGAGGTATCGTGCATCGTTACCGTTGTCGTTGCTGGCGTTCGTTCCAGGATCTGCTGCTGCTGCGTCCCTGAAACATGACATTGTCATCATATATTAGTGGGCGATCGGTCGTAGATCAGCTCACAGTGTGGGGGGTGTGTGTGGCTGGTTTGCGTGCTGTGTGCAGTACGGTTTCCCTGCAGTTGCCGGTATTTCGGCGGGTTAATCATCTGGGGTTGCCAGTAGTAGCTGAGTTGCAGGGGCTCGCCAGTACTGTCATGTTAGCGTGCTATGGACCATAGATGTTTAGTTTCGTGCTAATAGTGTTTTTGGTCTATTATGTTTCCATCTATGGTTGTGGTCGTAGTTACCCAGAGAAAGAATAAACGGGTTACGCGACTGTCTCGTGTTTCTGTATAGTCGTGTGGAGAGTTTTTGGAATACCTGCAAGATAGTATCTAGCCGATATTCCCGGTGAAGGTCCGCGGTGCGCGTGTAGCGCGGAGCGTTGCTTATGATTCTGAGTACTTTGTTCTGTATGAGCTGCAGACGGCGCACACGTGTGGGCGCAGCGTATCCCCAGACGGGAGCAGCATACGTCATCAGAGGTCTGATAAGTGTGGTGTACATGGACCTGGACACCCTCCTATTCAGTGTGCTACGCCTGTTAAGCATAGGGTAGAGTTGTTTGAGCCTCGCGTTTGCTTTGTTGGTCACGTGTTGGATGTGGTCCCCCCAGAGTAGTTTCCGGTCCAGCCAGACACCGAGGTATTTGACCTTCTCTCGGAAACGTATTGGGCGTGCGTGTAGTGTTATTTGATTGCAGTGTTGATGTTTGCGCAGTTGTTTCGGTCTTCTGGTGAACAGAACGGCTTCGCACTTGTCGACGTTTACTCTAACACGCCACTTCACCAACCAGGGCTCTGCCGTTCTGAGTGCGGTCTGTAGTCGTGAGTTAATGTTAGACGGCTTCCAATCTTGCGCTAGGATGGCAGTGTCATCCGCGTAGATTGCCATCGTCGTGTTATGTGTATCTGGGAGGTCGTTAATGTAGAGGTTAAACAGTAAGGGCCCTAGGATGCTTCCTTGGGGTACCCCTGCCTGTATACCGTGTCGTGTTGATTGTTTGCCCTGCACGTCAGTGTTGAAACTCCTGTCCGTGAGATATGAGTGTATGAGACGTACGAGCCCGTCGGGAAACCCTGCGTCGTTTAGTTTGCGTATGAGGCCGTTGTGCCATAGACGATCGAAAGCCTTCTCGATGTCCAGGAACACCGCACCAGTTGCTTTGTTCATGTTGTATCCGTGTGTGATGTATTCGACGACGCGGAGGAGTTGTTGTGTTGTCGAGTGGTGATTCCTGAAGCCGAATTGCTCCGGCCTCAGGGTGTCATTTGTGATGCAGTGCCTAGTGAGTCGTTTTAGTATTACCTTCTCAACAATCTTGCTGAGCGCGCTCAGCAGGCTGATGGGTCGGTAATTTTGTGGGAGGGAGTGGTCTTTCCCCGGCTTCCTGAACATCAGGACCTTGGCCGTCTTCCAAAAGGCGGGGAAGTGTTGGTGTTTGAGTATGGCATTCGTGATGTGCGTGAGATAGTCTATTGCTTTATCCGTGAACTCCTGGAGGACACGGTTTTGAATGCCATCGTGACCAGGGGCCTTCCTAGCAGTGGTATGCATGATGGCCCATTTCACTTCAGCTGTGCTAGCCTGGCGGATGTTGTTGCGCGCTGGTTGGGCCAGGATGCGAGTGACCTCCTGGTCTGTTGCAAGTGTGAACACTGGATCTGATGGATCCATGTTCGGTGTGAATGACGCTGCAAGTGTGAGGGCCATCAGTTCAGCTTTTTCTTCCGCAGAATATGCCGGTCCGTCGGGCCCTTGTAGTGTGGGTGTGTAGTGTTTCTCCCTGGTGAAGTGTCGGGCCATCTGCCACACGCCAGGTCGCGTGGTGTCTAGCCCTGCGAGTTTTTGGTCCCACTGTTGTGTTTTAAATGTTTGTATTTTGTCCCGGATTATTCCCTGGAGCCTGTTAATGTGCTGTTTGAAGTGCTGGCGCCTGGTACGCTGCCAATACCTCCTGAGGCGGTTCCTCATTGAGATAAGGCCCAGGATCTCCTGGGGCAGGGCAGCACTGTAATGTTGTGGTGTGCGGATTGGTATGGTGCCGGCTATTGCGTCTTGGACGGCGTTTGTAAGGGTTTCAACAGCATCATCTATTTGGGCTGTCTCATTAATTGCGTGGGTAGGTGGGATGTGACTGTCGAGCGTTTCCTTGAACAATGTCCAATTCGCGCGCTTGTAGTCGAGCATCCTGCGTTGGTCGATGTGCTGCAGTGTTTCTTCAATGTACAGCATAACAGGTTGGTGATTTGAGGGCAGATCGTTTTCAACAGCAACGTTGAGTGTCGTTGTTATGCCCTTGATGAGGGCCATGTCTAACACGTCTGGCCTGTGTCCCCTCCGGTAGGGAATGTGCGTCGGTTCGGTCGGCGCTAGTGTAATGTAGTTTCGTCCTAGCGCGTGTTCATATAGTTTTTTGCCGTTGGAGTTTCGTATACGTGAATTCCAGTCTGGGTGTTTCGCGTTAAGATCTCCAGCGGCTATTACGCGCGGTGATATGTTGAGTATAGTGCTGATGTCGCGTGTCACTATGTTCTTAGGACTGTTGTATACTGACACCAGTGTGGTATAGGCTCCGTTGAACTTGACCCTGACGGCGGTTGCCTCTAATTTTTCAAGATCAGGGAGCACTATGTTTGTGTGTTCGATGTCTTTGTGTATAATGATGGCCGTTCCACCGAAACCAGAGCCGTCCAGTCGGTCGGTACGATAGACGCAGTAGCTGGTAAAGTTTAGGTGGTTGTGCGGTTTGAGTTTAGTTTCGCTCAGTAGTGCGATAAGGATGCCCTTACGCTCCATGAACGCGGCAAGTTCCGCCCTTTTGTTGTTGATCCCGTCTGCATTCCAGAACAGGATCTGTGATAGTGTCCGGTTGTTTGCGAAGGGGGCCGGGTGTGGCGTATTATCCATGTAGGGATGGGAACAGTGTGGTGAGAGCTGTTTGTATGGCAGTCCAGTACTGTCCGGGTTGGGCAGACATGAGCTGTGTGATCAGTGTAGTGATGACCGCGAAGATCCTGGCGAAGATCTGTTGGGTCGTATGCTGGGGGAATAGTGTTTCCATTATTCCCCCTTGTGTTGTGTTTGTGTTGTGCGTGTCGGCCTGTGGCTTGTTTGTGGTGTTAGCGGCCGCTGGTGCGGGTGTTGGCGTTGTGTGTGGGCTGGCGCTTGTGTTGCTGCTGTGTGCTGCAGTCTGTGGTGCCTGTGTTACAGGTGTGGTGATGGGCGGAGTAGTGTGTGTGCTGGTGTCACTGGCTTGCTGACTGTGTGTCTGCGTTTCCGTGTTCTGTTGTTGTCGAGTGGTTTGTTGTGGCGATCTTGTGTACCCGTTCCTGTTCCCTTGAGGTCGCCTACGCCTTCTCTGGGTTTTCGGTTCTGGGGGTCCTTGTGTGGGTGCGTCTTCCTGTGCGGTCTGCGTGGTTTCGCATGCCGTGGCCTCAGGGAGTGGGGTCGTGTTGTTTTGGGGAGGTGGTGTTGGAACCGGTGTGGTCGATGTGTTTTTAGTTGGCTGAGACGGTTGTATTGTTGTCAAGGCGCCCAGCGCGCGCGCCGCCCCCCTATATAGACTCTGGGGCCCCGCGGCCCGCCCTCCCCTCCCCCCACCACCGCGCACCGAGGGCATATAAGCGCAGCACGCGCGCCCCGCGCGGGCCCGTTGTCAAGGCAGCACCGGACGCCGTCGCGCACGCATATCCTCCACGCCGCATCCGCATCCGCAGTAGCCATGGCCCGGACAAAGCAAACGGCCCGCAAGTCCACCGGCGGAAAAGCGCCGCGCAAACAGCTCGCCACCAAGGCGGCGAGGAAGAGCGCGCCCGCCACCGGCGGCGTCAAGAAGCCCCACCGCTACAGGCCGGGCACCGTCGCCCTGCGAGAAATCAGGCGCTACCAGAAGAGCACAGAGCTGCTCATCCGCAAGCTGCCATTCCAGCGCCTAGTGCGCGAGATCGCCCAGGACTTCAAGACCGACCTGCGCTTCCAGAGCTCCGCAGTCATGGCCCTGCAAGAGGCCAGCGAGGCCTACCTCGTCGGCCTCTTCGAAGACACCAACCTGTGCGCAATCCACGCCAAGCGAGTCACCATCATGCCCAAGGACATCCAGCTCGCGCGCCGCATCCGCGGCGAGCGCGCCTAAACCCGCACACCGCCAAACAAACAAAACGGCCCTTTTCAGGGCCACTAACGTCTCTCCGTCGCGAGCAAAACTTTGTCGGTCGCAACGACTAGTTCCCCACTCACTCTCCAGTCCAGTCGTCCCACCCCCGGCCCGGCCCGGCGCCGCCGTTTCCAAAAAAAAAAAAAAAAAGCACCGCACCGGCCGAACCAAGTCGCAAGCGTCAATAGCGCCACCCACACAGGCCACGGCACAAAACGTGACGCCCGGAAAGCAAAGCAAAGCAAAGCAAAACAAAAAAGACTATTCCAAAACCACCACCAAGACAAACAAACAAACAAACAAACGCGGCGCAAAATAAATAGGTAAAAGTAAAATACACTTTGTGTAACACCAGCCGCGCGCCGCCGCCCACGCCCGCCAACGACCCCACAATCCAACCACCATCCACACATGAAACAAACAAACGCCAGCAAGCAAGACAGACAGACAACAAGGCAACCGACCGACCACGACACGACACGACAATCAACACCTTCCCGACGTGCTTTGATGGCCCTGAGAAGGGCCGTTTTTGTTTTTGTCCGGGACCGCGCGACAGCCTCTGGTTGCGCGCCGGCCACCAGGCGACGGTGTCAACCGCCAACCCTTCCCTGCCCTTTTTACTTCTTCTTCTTGGGCGAAGCCTTCGCCTTAGACGGCGTCGCCGTCGCCTTCTTCGGGCGCGGCGCCTTCGGCTTCTTCGTCGGAACCTTGGCGGCCTTCTTCGCCTTCGACGGCGACTTGGCCTTGGCCGGCTTGGCCGCAGCCGCCTTCTTCGCACCCGCGGGAGCGGCCGACGCCGCAGACGCCTTCTTGGCGGCGCCCGCCTTCCGACCGGTCGCCGCCTTCACGCCGCCAGCCTTCTTTGCGCCGGCCGCACGGGCCCCCTTCTTCTCCTTGCTGGCCGGAGCGGCGCGCTTCTTCTTCGCACCACCGCCGCCACCACGAGCCTTGCCGCCCTCGGCCGCCCCGCCGCCGGCGCCGGCAAGCTTGAAAGAGCCCGACGCGCCCTTCCCCTTCGTCTGCACCAGCTCGCCAGCCACGACGGCCGACTTGAGGTACTTCTTGATAAAGGGCGCCAGCTTCTCCGCGTCCAGCTTGTAGTGCGCGGCAATGTACTTCTTGATCGCCTGCAGCGACGACCCGCCGCGCTCCTTCAGACTCTTGATGGCGGCCGTCACCATCTCAGAGGTGCGCGGGTGCGCAGGCTTGGCGCGCGGCTTCTTCGCAGACGACGCAGACTTGGCCTTCTTCGTAGTGCCGGTGGCGGCGGGTGCCGCGGCAGTCTCGTTCGTAGCCGCCTGGTCTGCCATCTTTTGCTTGTTCTCTTTTCTTTTTTCCCCTTGGTTTCGCTTCCTTCTCTCCTTCGACGACGCACAACAGCGAGGGGCGCGCAGCAGAGAATAGCCGCGCACGCGCCTGGCCCAGCCAGTGTCGCGGGCGGGCGCGGACGGCCGAGAGAGCGGCCGCCACTCGGCGCGCCGCCGCGCCGCCGCGCCGCGCCTCCCGCGCTTGCTACCGCCCAACGTCCGACAGCCTGCGCGGAGCAGCCCCCAACCTGCGCCGCAACCACCCGCGCCATTCAAACCACCGAGGATGGGGCTACACACACCGACACCACGGTCGCCAACCAGTCGCCGCGGCGGCGCCGCAAACCACGGCCAAACTGCAGCCACCGCGCGCCACAGCCTGGGTCGGCCCGCCGAGAATCGCCGCCCCCGCCCAAATGCCGCCCCCACAGCCCCAGCCGACGACCCGCCACAATGGCCAAACCTTCGTCAAAACTCCCGCACCGTCGCCGCGGCAGCCCGGCCACCGCGGCCGGCGCCACAGCCACACGAGCCGAGTCGTGCGGCGATGACGGCCGTGCACAAACGCACCTCCGCCGCCCCATCGCCTTCCGCCGTTTTCCCGATCGGCCCGCAGCCGTCGGGCCACGGCCGCGGGCCGTCCTCCTCCTCTCGCCTCGCCCGCCAACACCCACAGCCCTTCCAACACATTTTTCTTTTCTTTTTTCTTTTTTTTTTTTACTTTTTTACGATCGCCGCCTGCGCAACATGGCACCGGCCGACGGAGCGCCAACCCCCCCGCCACAGGCGAAAACAAAACAACGATAAACAAACAAACAAAATAAATTACCAGCCAGCCCCAACTACAGACACACCGAATCTGCCCTCACAGCCGACCTTACACGCCTCAACGTCAAAACAAAGGTGGTTTCTTTCTTTCAACGGTTACCTTACCTTAGGTTACGTCAGGTTAGGCTAAGAAGGCGTCAGGGTTAGGTTAAGCGTTGACGTGACGTCACGTCTTAACGTAGGCGTTAAGCTAAGGTTGCGGTCACGTACGTTAGGTTAAGGCGACTTGGGGGTTGGCCTAAGAGCTTAGGTTAGGTTAGGTTACGTTAGTTTAGGTGGCTGCGTTAAGGGGCTTAAAGAAGTTTAGGAGAGGTTAAGGCGTCGAGGCGGCCGCACCCCCTTAGCTGCTGCGGCTCGGCCACGCCACGCCACGCTTTGGGGTTTCATAAGGTCGCGCGGCGGGTCGTCGGCACGCCGCAAAGGACAAAACTGCAAGACGACGTCGAAAAACAAACAACAGGTAAAAAATAAATAAGTAAAAATAAACGACGCCGACAGGCGGGGATCAGCAGAACAAGCAGATTCCGGAGAGCGAACGAGACACGCACACACACAAACCCCCCCGAGCCGAGAGAGCACAGAGCACCACCACGTGTCGGCCTCCGCTCACCCGACTCGGCTGGGCTGGGCTGGGCTGGGCTGGGCTGGGCTGGCGGCCGGGCCGGATGCACGTACACGTACGGCTACAGCCACTACCCGTACACAGCCGCTCTTCACGCAACACCAGCCAAATGGCGCGCCCGCGGCTCGTCGCGGTCGCAACGCCACGCCGGCACACTTTCGGCACCACCGTTTTCGCGCGCACCGCAAACAAAACGCAGCCGACACACACAGAGAGAAAAAAAAAAAAAAAAAAACACAGAGCGCGAGACGGGCGGCGGCGCACCTTTCGCCAGCCGGCAGGCAATCGACTCGCCCAGTACGACAAACGCGCACGCCACCCCACCCAACCAACCAACCAACCAGTCGTCGTCGTCGTCGTCGTCGTCGTCCCGAAATCAAACAAACTCTCAAAAGCACAGCCCCTGCTGCCAACGGACGCAGGCGCCACGCAGCTCCCCTTCCCGCCACACTCGATTCGCAGCGCAACTCACCCGGCACACCGTCAAACGACGGGCTGGGCTCGCCGCATCGCCGCAACCTACACACCTTCCCCGCCACGACGCACAGCCCCACCAGACGCCCGTGCCGCAACGACACTACTGCACTACCACTACCGCACTACTCCTCTCGCCCTTGCCATACACGACACAACACGCCAAAAAATGAAAATCCAAATACAAACAAAAACACCGCCCCCGCGACCCAAACACATGCACGGCGCGCCAACACACGCGAGGCAAGGCACGCAGCAAACGGCGTCCCCTCCGCGTCGCGCCATCAACCTACACACACAAGGCAACCAACAACAGCCAGCCAGCCAGCCAGCCCCACTCTCACGCCGCAAAAACAGAAAACACACCGAAACCGCCAAACGCCGCACATTCGCGCTTCGCACTTACCACACACCTCTCGGCATCCGTTTCGCACACAACGACGCGACGCACAATACATCATCACGGGCTACGCACGCACACCGCGACCCACTTTTTTACGACGCCCTCGGCAGAGCACACGTGCCCACGCCCACACACAGTCGACACAACGACGCAGCGCGCAGCAGACGCGGCCGCAACACGTACCTCCCCGACGACGCGCCAACACCGCCAGCCACTGCTCACTCGCCCAAGCAACCCGTGCACACAACTGCCACACGCGTCCACCACGCCGCCGCCAACCACCCGCCCGCCAGGGGGCGCTCACGTCCGCGACAACAGCGCGGCACCGCCGGACCGGGCCGGGCCGAACCGAGCCGAGCCGCCGCCTCCTCTCCACTCGGCACGCCACGTCCTGCTTGCAAAACACATGGCTCGTCCCTCTGTACACACAACGCGCCTGCCTGCCTGCGGTCGCCGCCGGCATCTATCTACCTGCGCATCGGAGCCAGGCCGGCAAGCCCACACTTAAATAATGCACTTCACCAGCCAAACAAACCCACTCTTCCTTTCTTTGCACAGCGCATGCAACAGCAGCCCCAGGAGCCGGGCCCGCCGCCAGCGTCTCCTCCTCCTCTGGGCACAGCCAGCCAGCCAGCCGTTCCCACCGCCCCGCCCCTGCTCTGCAGAACAAGAAAAAACGAAAAAGTACCAACACACGCACCCAAAGCGTAAGCCAGACAAGACCAGCCTCTCCAAGGCCACACACACGCAAAAAAAACAAAAAAACAAAAACACTACAACAGAATAAAATGAAAAAGAAAAAGCAAGCTGTCGCCTCGCCCCCGCCCGTCCCCCCACCCCACCACATTCGCCCCCTCCGCTTGTTTTCCTTTCTACAATTTCCCTCTTTTCCACCCAATATCCCGCCGCGGTTTACGGGCACCGGCCGATTTTGCGCCCGCCCACATGTGTGCCTACTCCCCACCACCATTCCCTCCGCAGCCCGCAGCCCGCAGCCCGCAGCCCGCAGCCCGCTTTTCCCCCCCTCCCTGCCCACACCACACCACACCACACCACACCGACGGTGCTGACGTCGACACGCACCCAAGACAGGGGCCACGACCGTCTTTTTTCCTGGGCCCATCCCCGCACCGCACCTCCTTCCAATCAACGCTGTGGCGCCTGTGTCCGCGCGAGACGCGTGCGCGCCGCCTCTCTCAACATCCGTCCGCCGTCCGCCGGCCGGCCCGTTTTTCGGCCCCCAGGCCATCCGTCAACCACCACTGCCACTGCCCCTGCCCCTGCCCCTGCCCCTGCCCCTGCCCCTGCCCGCCCCGCACCACACCACACACCGCTGCTTGCCCCGGCCGTTGCCACCAAAGGCGCCAACCGCAGCCCGCGCGCGCCAGAAACTACAGGGACCCAGCCGACCGACGAAAATCAGAGCAATTGGCCGGGAGGATCAAAAAGAGAGCTCCGAAAACCACCGTAGCGAGGCGTGGGAGGAAACGTTACGAGAAGCAGAAAGGGACCAGGAAAAATTCTGGAAATTTCTTAAAACTCGTAAACTAAACACGAAACATCTACATCTACATCTACATGGGGAAGGAACGACCCCACAGACCGAGCTGAAGCACTGGCGGATTCACTAGAAAGGCAATTCCAAGCACCAGAAGCGGTAGATGACGAAACTGATGACCACCAGGAAATGGTACTCAGAAGGGTAAAACCGCATCCTAAGTGCCCCGATCAGAACATCTTTCACAATCCAATAAACGCAGAAACCCCGTATCTTATCACATCACAAACATACACACATCCTAAGAAGGCATCAGGCCCAGATTCCATCAAACCGCAACTACTACATCACCTACCTCCAGCAACTATCAATTATCTATCTAACATCAATATATAATGCTTGCTTCAGACTAAACTACTTGGAAACAGGCCCGAGTCATCACATTACCAAAGCCAAACAAGGACTTATTATTTCCGCAAAACTATAGGCCAACTTCCTTGGAAAGGTCCTCGGAAAGCTCATTCAAACTGAACTGAAGAAATTCAATTCTTAAAGGATAACAACATAATCATCCCACAACAATTCCGATTCCGCGAAGAACACAGCACCACCCACCAGGTGACCAGACTAGTCGAGCACATATGTCAGGCCAGAAACATTAGACACAGTACTGGAGCAGTCCTGCTTGACATTGGAAAAGCATTCGGATAACGCCTTATCTACAAGCTCCACCAGTACAACTGCCCCATCCACATTATTGCTTCTTTTCTCCGCAACAGAGCATTCTATGTCCATGTACCAGGAGCGGCAAGTAACACTAGATCCATAGAGGCTGGAGTCCCGCAAGGCTCAGTGCTGGGGCCCATTCTCTACTCAATATACACAAACAAACAGCTGGGAGGACACTTGTCACTATTTGCAGACGACACTGCAGTCTACCGCAGCAGTTCTAACCTGCAATATAGAGTCACAAAAATAGAGCAACACCTACAATCCATCCAGAAATGGGCTAACCAAAAAAAAACAATAAACGCGGAGAAAACCCAAGCAATACAATACGATTCACATTCAAAAAGAATACCTCCTAACCTGCATATACGCCTCAGAAATAACAATCTTCCATGGTCAGGCACAATAAAGTATCTAGGCATCAAGCTGGACAAGAGGTTGACATTTAGAGACCATGTTACACACGTTTGTAACAAGGCTGCAGCAGCAATATTCAGACTGTACCCAATCATCAAAGGAAACAGAATAAATATGCGCGCCAAAAAGAAAATCTTCAAAACCGTCATAGGAACCAGCCATCACTTACGGCTCTGAAAATCTGGTCAATGGCCGCAGACACCAACATAACAAGAGTAAAAAAAAAGGGTGCACAACAAATACTTCAGAATTGCTGCTGATGCCGGCCGGTACCAGACAAACCGAGACATATACACAAACCATAACATACTCAAAATCCCGGAAATCATCCAAAGAAAAATCCATAAAGTTTTTTTTTTTTTTTTTTTTTTTTTTCCCACCAAACCACGGATTCGAACCACCCACTCATCAGAAATCTGGGACAAAATCCACCCGACCCAAGAACGACATTTCCCATCACGACAAAACACCACAAACTACAACATACCATGATAAACAAAAATAAAATACAAACACCATAACACTCACTCAAACAACAAACATCTACACACACCCAAGAGACCCTATCATCCCATCATTTTGTTACCCAACATAATCAGACAGAAGGCAGGGATCAAGGACAGATCCGGTCCTTCGAGTACAGGGGGTAAAAAAATACCCATCAGACCAGCTCGCTCTCTCTCTCTCTCTCTCTCTCTCTCTCTCTCTCTCCGTGCCGACGCTGCCCCGCACACGCGTTCGCGTTCGGCCGACACCACACGACAGGTCTTTGGGGCCCCGCCACTGCGCACACGCACGCCTCCTCCTCTTCCTTAGTTCTTTTTCGCTTTTCTTTTCTCCCCCGCCCCCCGCTCTCACCGCCACATCATCCCGCAACCCTTGGGGGATGTTTCCCAACATCAACGCGCCCCAATTCCACTCTCTGCCCGTGCCGCACTCTCCACTTTGCTTCTCCCCGTCCCCTACACACACGACTGCCGAAACCCCGGTTGACACACCTTCTCGTAGGACAGGGGTGCGTGCGTTGTCTTGACGGTGACAGCAACAGCAACGGATCCGTCCATCCCATTCCCCCCCCCCCCCACTCGGTAAAGAACCATGTTCAACCCACACTACACAACAAGGGGGGCACACACGAACGCGAAAGAAAGGGCAGGGCAGGGCAGGGCAACTATCTCGTACACATTCTTCCTCAGAACCCACATATCACATCAACGAACGGCAGGCCAATTGCGGACTCAGCCGTGTCAGGCAAATCCAACCCAACCAACACCTCCCACGGAAACCCTGACACTGATCCAGCAGTACGTCCACATACATCGCCACACCAAATACGGGTGACGAGTGAGCAACAAATGGAACAATACACAACAAGGCTGACCTAATAAAAACTGCACGTCACGTCATACCTTCCAGACAGACGCAGTTCCGACGGGACGGCGGAACCGTATACGTACCTTTCAGCCACAACAACCGACCGACTGGACACGCCCGCGTCTCCAGCCAGCCAACCACCAGGGCCACACAGCCCGCAAGTTTCAGCGTCAACACTTCTTAACGTACGTTGCAAACTTTTCAAAACATTGCCACACACACACCACGAAAAGCGTCAACCTCTCTCACACTGGATACACTCAACACTTTTTGTCGGCGGAGCTTGAGCCCAACGGTTGACACACCCCCACCGGCCACACAGGTTTCCCTTTGAAAATTGCAGTGACGGAGGAGACGCGGCATTACGAGAGGGTTGTTTCCGAGAGCGCGAGCTGGACGGAGCTGCGGCGCCGCCGCCGCCGCCGAGGGGTAATGAACGCACGCGATGCCGCATGACAGCCCATCACCCAAAGTTTCACCCACAACTGCACAGGTCGCACCCCCTTTTCGCGCCATACTAGTGTCGATCGTCAATTACAGCTGACGGTGTTCGCATTTGCCACTTGACGGGGGGGAAAAGAAAACAAACATCTGACACGCCATGTGTTTCTCTCTCTCTCTGTTACATCTAGGTCATTGGGCAGCCACTGTAAAAAAAAAAAAAAAATAAATAAATATTTTACGACATGGTTGGGTAAGTGATTTAAAGACAACAATTGTGGGTCACACACCATAGACCATTTCGATAGTGTTCTTGTTCTTCTCTTTTTCCTTTTTTTATCGCTCAATTGAAATAAAACCTGGGGATGATGCAATGCTGCGATATGGCACAACCGTCGTCCATTGTACACAACTCGGGAACAAAAAGAAACCAATTCAGGGAACGTTCGTTCCTTCACAACGTTTCTTTCAACGCACTTGGTCTTTACCATCCTGTATATTCAACACACATTTCCTTTCATCAAACTAGGGCAT
>NW_026062602.1:0-2500 GCF_023897955.1 Schistocerca gregaria | reverse complement strand
ACCACGAGCCTTGCCGCCCTCGGCCGCCCCGCCGCCGGCGCCGGCAAGCTTGAAAGAGCCCGACGCGCCCTTCCCCTTCGTCTGCACCAGCTCGCCAGCCACGACGGCCGACTTGAGGTACTTCTTGATAAAGGGCGCCAGCTTCTCCGCGTCCAGCTTGTAGTGCGCGGCAATGTACTTCTTGATCGCCTGCAGCGACGACCCGCCGCGCTCCTTCAGACTCTTGATGGCGGCCGTCACCATCTCAGAGGTGCGCGGGTGCGCAGGCTTGGCGCGCGGCTTCTTCGCAGACGACGCAGACTTGGCCTTCTTCGTAGTGCCGGTGGCGGCGGGTGCCGCGGCAGTCTCGTTCGTAGCCGCCTGGTCTGCCATCTTTTGCTTGTTCTCTTTTCTTTTTTCCCCTTGGTTTCGCTTCCTTCTCTCCTTCGACGACGCACAACAGCGAGGGGCGCGCAGCAGAGAATAGCCGCGCACGCGCCTGGCCCAGCCAGTGTCGCGGGCGGGCGCGGACGGCCGAGAGAGCGGCCGCCACTCGGCGCGCCGCCGCGCCGCCGCGCCGCGCCTCCCGCGCTTGCTACCGCCCAACGTCCGACAGCCTGCGCGGAGCAGCCCCCAACCTGCGCCGCAACCACCCGCGCCATTCAAACCACCGAGGATGGGGCTACACACACCGACACCACGGTCGCCAACCAGTCGCCGCGGCGGCGCCGCAAACCACGGCCAAACTGCAGCCACCGCGCGCCACAGCCTGGGTCGGCCCGCCGAGAATCGCCGCCCCCGCCCAAATGCCGCCCCCACAGCCCCAGCCGACGACCCGCCACAATGGCCAAACCTTCGTCAAAACTCCCGCACCGTCGCCGCGGCAGCCCGGCCACCGCGGCCGGCGCCACAGCCACACGAGCCGAGTCGTGCGGCGATGACGGCCGTGCACAAACGCACCTCCGCCGCCCCATCGCCTTCCGCCGTTTTCCCGATCGGCCCGCAGCCGTCGGGCCACGGCCGCGGGCCGTCCTCCTCCTCTCGCCTCGCCCGCCAACACCCACAGCCCTTCCAACACATTTTTCTTTTCTTTTTTCTTTTTTTTTTTTACTTTTTTACGATCGCCGCCTGCGCAACATGGCACCGGCCGACGGAGCGCCAACCCCCCCGCCACAGGCGAAAACAAAACAACGATAAACAAACAAACAAAATAAATTACCAGCCAGCCCCAACTACAGACACACCGAATCTGCCCTCACAGCCGACCTTACACGCCTCAACGTCAAAACAAAGGTGGTTTCTTTCTTTCAACGGTTACCTTACCTTAGGTTACGTCAGGTTAGGCTAAGAAGGCGTCAGGGTTAGGTTAAGCGTTGACGTGACGTCACGTCTTAACGTAGGCGTTAAGCTAAGGTTGCGGTCACGTACGTTAGGTTAAGGCGACTTGGGGGTTGGCCTAAGAGCTTAGGTTAGGTTAGGTTACGTTAGTTTAGGTGGCTGCGTTAAGGGGCTTAAAGAAGTTTAGGAGAGGTTAAGGCGTCGAGGCGGCCGCACCCCCTTAGCTGCTGCGGCTCGGCCACGCCACGCCACGCTTTGGGGTTTCATAAGGTCGCGCGGCGGGTCGTCGGCACGCCGCAAAGGACAAAACTGCAAGACGACGTCGAAAAACAAACAACAGGTAAAAAATAAATAAGTAAAAATAAACGACGCCGACAGGCGGGGATCAGCAGAACAAGCAGATTCCGGAGAGCGAACGAGACACGCACACACACAAACCCCCCCGAGCCGAGAGAGCACAGAGCACCACCACGTGTCGGCCTCCGCTCACCCGACTCGGCTGGGCTGGGCTGGGCTGGGCTGGGCTGGGCTGGCGGCCGGGCCGGATGCACGTACACGTACGGCTACAGCCACTACCCGTACACAGCCGCTCTTCACGCAACACCAGCCAAATGGCGCGCCCGCGGCTCGTCGCGGTCGCAACGCCACGCCGGCACACTTTCGGCACCACCGTTTTCGCGCGCACCGCAAACAAAACGCAGCCGACACACACAGAGAGAAAAAAAAAAAAAAAAAAACACAGAGCGCGAGACGGGCGGCGGCGCACCTTTCGCCAGCCGGCAGGCAATCGACTCGCCCAGTACGACAAACGCGCACGCCACCCCACCCAACCAACCAACCAACCAGTCGTCGTCGTCGTCGTCGTCGTCGTCCCGAAATCAAACAAACTCTCAAAAGCACAGCCCCTGCTGCCAACGGACGCAGGCGCCACGCAGCTCCCCTTCCCGCCACACTCGATTCGCAGCGCAACTCACCCGGCACACCGTCAAACGACGGGCTGGGCTCGCCGCATCGCCGCAACCTACACACCTTCCCCGCCACGACGCACAGCCCCACCAGACGCCCGTGCCGCAACGACACTACTGCACTACCACTACCGCACTACTCCTCTCGCCCTTGCCATACACGACACAACACGCCAAAAAATGAAAATCCAAATACAAACAAAAACACCGCCCCCGCG
>NW_026062601.1:0-73977 GCF_023897955.1 Schistocerca gregaria | reverse complement strand
AGGCCGACACGTGGTGGTGCTCTGTGCTCTCTCGGCTCGGGGGGGTTTGTGTGTGTGTGCGTGCGTGTGTGTGTGTCTCGTTCGCTCTCCGGAATCTGCTTGTTCTGCTGATCCCCGCCTGTCGGCGTCGTTTATTTTTACTTATTTATTTTTTACCTGTTGTTTGTTTTTCGACGTCGTCTTGCAGTTTTGTCCTTTGCGGCGTGCCGACGACCCGCCGCGCGACCTTATGAAACCCCAAAGCGTGGCGTGGCGTGGCGTGGCCGAGCCGCAGCAGCTAAGGGGGTGCGGCCGCCTCGACGCCTTAACCTCCTAAACTTCTTTAAGCCCCTTAACGCAGCCACCTAAACTAACGTAACCTAACCTAAGCTCTTAGGCCAACCCCCAAGTCGCCTTAACCTAACGTACGTGACCGCAACCTTAGCTTAACGCCTACGTTAAGACGTGACGTCACGTCAACGCTTAACCTAACCCTGACGCCTTCTTAGCCTAACGTTGACGTAACCTAAGGTAAGGTAACCGTTGAAAGAAAGAAACCACCTTTGTTTTTGACGTTGAGGCGTGTAAGGTCGGCTGTGAGGGCAGATTCGGTGTGTCTGTAGTTGGGGCTGGCTGGTAATTTATTTTGTTTGTTTGTTTATCGTTGTTTTGTTTTCGCCTGTGGCGGGGGGGTTGGCGCTCCGTCGGCCGGTGCCATGTTGCGCAGGCGGCGATCGTAAAAAAGTAAAAAAAAAAAAAGGAAAAAGAAAAAAAAAATGTGTTGGAAGGGCTGTGGGTGTTGGCGGGCGAGGCGAGAGGAGGAGGACGGCCCGCGGCCGTGGCCCGACGGCTGCGGGCCGATCGGGAAAACGGCGGAAGGCGATGGGGCGGCGGAGGTGCGTTTGTGCACGGCCGTCATCGCCGCACGACTCGGCTCGTGTGGCTGTGGCGCCGGCCGCGGTGGCCGGGCTGCCGCGGCGACGGTGTGGGAGTTTTGACGAAGGTTTGGCCATTGTGGCGGGTCGTCGGCTGGGGCTGTGGGGGCGGCATTTGGGCGGGGGCGGCGATTCTCGGCGGGCCGACCCAGGCTGTGGCGCGCGGTGGCTGCAGTTTGGCCGTGGTTTGCGGCGCCGCCGCGGCGACTGGTTGGCGACCGTGGTGTCGGTGTGTGTAGCCCCATCCTCGGTGGTTTGAATGGCGCGGGTGGTTGCGGCGCAGGTTGGGGGCTGCTCCGCGCAGGCTGTCGGACGTTGGGCGGTAGCAAGCGCGGGAGGCGCGGCGCGGCGGCGCGGCGGCGCGCCGAGTGGCGGCCGCTCTCTCGGCCGTCCGCGCCCGCCCGCGACACTGGCTGGGCCAGGCGCGTGCGCGGCTATTCTCTGCTGCGCGCCCCTCGCTGTTGTGCGTCGTCGAAGGAGAGAAGGAAGCGAAACCAAGGGGAAAAAAGAAAAGAGAACAAGCAAAAGATGGCAGACCAGGCGGCTACGAACGAGACTGCCGCGGCACCCGCCGCCACCGGCACTACGAAGAAGGCCAAGTCTGCGTCGTCTGCGAAGAAGCCGCGCGCCAAGCCTGCGCACCCGCGCACCTCTGAGATGGTGACGGCCGCCATCAAGAGTCTGAAGGAGCGCGGCGGGTCGTCGCTGCAGGCGATCAAGAAGTACATTGCCGCGCACTACAAGCTGGACGCGGAGAAGCTGGCGCCCTTTATCAAGAAGTACCTCAAGTCGGCCGTCGTGGCTGGCGAGCTGGTGCAGACGAAGGGGAAGGGCGCGTCGGGCTCTTTCAAGCTTGCCGGCGCCGGCGGCGGGGCGGCCGAGGGCGGCAAGGCTCGTGGTGGCGGCGGTGGTGCGAAGAAGAAGCGCGCCGCTCCGGCCAGCAAGGAGAAGAAGGGGGCCCGTGCGGCCGGCGCAAAGAAGGCTGGCGGCGTGAAGGCGGCGACCGGTCGGAAGGCGGGCGCCGCCAAGAAGGCGTCTGCGGCGTCGGCCGCTCCCGCGGGTGCGAAGAAGGCGGCTGCGGCCAAGCCGGCCAAGGCCAAGTCGCCGTCGAAGGCGAAGAAGGCCGCCAAGGTTCCGACGAAGAAGCCGAAGGCGCCGCGCCCGAAGAAGGCGACGGCGACGCCGTCTAAGGCGAAGGCTTCGCCCAAGAAGAAGAAGTAAAAAGGGCAGGGAAGGGTTGGCGGTTGACACCGTCGCCTGGTGGCCGGCGCGCAACCAGAGGCTGTCGCGCGGTCCCGGACAAAAACAAAAACGGCCCTTCTCAGGGCCATCAAAGCACGTCGGGAAGGTGTTGATTGTCGTGTCGTGGTCGGTCGGTTGCCTTGTCTGTCTGTCTGTCTGTCTTGCTTGCTGGCGTTTGTTTGTTTCATGTGTGGATGGTGGTTGGATTGTGGGGTCGTTGGCGGGCGTGGGCGGCGGCGCGCGGTTGGTGTTACATACAGTGTATTTTACTTTTATTATTTTTACCTATTTATTTTGCGCCGCGTTTGTTTGTTTGTCTTGGTGGTGGTTTTGGAATAGTCTTTTTTGCTTTGCTTTGCTTTCCGGGCGTCACGTTTTGTGCCGTGGCCTGTGTGGGTGGCGCTATTGACGCTTGCGACTTGGCTCGGCCGGTGCGGTGCTTTGTTTTTTTTTTTTTGGAAACGGCGGCGCCGGGCCGGGCCGGGGGTGGGACGACTGGACTGGAGAGTGAGTGGGGAACTAGTCGTTGCGACCGACAAAGTTTTGCTCGCGACGGAGAGACGTTAGTGGCCCTGAAAAGGGCCGTTTTGTTTGTTTGGCGGTGTGCGGGTTTAGGCGCGCTCGCCGCGGATGCGGCGCGCGAGCTGGATGTCCTTGGGCATGATGGTGACTCGCTTGGCGTGGATTGCGCACAGGTTGGTGTCTTCGAAGAGGCCGACGAGGTAGGCCTCGCTGGCCTCCTGCAGGGCCATGACTGCGGAGCTCTGGAAGCGCAGGTCGGTCTTGAAGTCCTGGGCGATCTCGCGCACTAGGCGCTGGAATGGCAGCTTGCGGATGAGCAGCTCTGTGCTCTTCTGGTAGCGCCTGATTTCTCGCAGGGCGACGGTGCCCGGCCTGTAGCGGTGGGGCTTCTTGACGCCGCCGGTGGCGGGCGCGCTCTTCCTCGCCGCCTTGGTGGCGAGCTGTTTGCGCGGCGCCTTTCCGCCGGTGGACTTGCGGGCCGTTTGCTTTGTCCGGGCCATGGCTACTGCGGATGCGGATGCGGATGCGGCGTGGAGGATATGCGTGCGCGACGGCGTCCGGTGCTGCCTTGACAACGGGCCCGCGCGCCCCGGGTGCTGCGCTTATATGCCCTCGGTGCGCGGTGGTGGGGGGAGGGGAGGGCGGGCCGCGGGGCCCCAGAGTCTATATAGGGGGGCGGCGCGCGCGCTGGGCGCCACAACCGTAGCCGACTCGCTAGCGCCGGGTGAGGAGCTTGCCTTGCTTTCTGTTTTTTATATTATTGTGGTTGAGACGCTTGAAGAAGAAGAATGACAGGCCGCGGCAAGGGAGGAAAGGGGCTCGGCAAGGGTGGCGCCAAGCGGCACCGCAAGGTGTTGCGCGACAACATCCAGGGCATCACGAAGCCCGCGATCCGCCGCCTGGCGCGCAGGGGCGGCGTGAAGCGCATCTCTGGTCTGATCTACGAGGAGACGCGCGGAGTGCTGAAGGTGTTCCTGGAGAACGTGATCCGCGACGCGGTGACGTACACTGAGCACGCCAAGCGCAAGACTGTGACGGCCATGGACGTGGTGTACGCCCTGAAGAGGCAGGGGCGCACCCTGTACGGTTTCGGCGGTTAGGCGGTGTGAGACCGAAGGAAGGAAAGAGAGATAGATTGAAAAACGGCCCTTTTCAGGGCCACCACAGTGATCGGAAGTTGAAAAGTGCGAAAGAGTCTGTGTTGCTGGTTTTTCTTTTCCTTTTTAGTCTACTTGGCCTTTTAGTTTTGTTTGGAGTTTTTTTTGACGTGGTGTGCGGTGCGGTTGGGAGGGAAGGAAGCGTGCCCTTGCGTTGTGTGAGCTCCTTCCTTCCTTCCTTCCTTCCCCTCCCTCTTTGCTTGTATGCTTCTTGTCGGTGGATGGGCTGTGTGTTGCGGCGCGGCTGAGTGCCGAGGGGTTATTTTTGAGGTGTGTTGTTGTGCGCCACGTGTGCTGGTTAATGGTCGCGAGACTGTGCGTGCGTGGAGTGGAGTGGAGGAGGTGGCCAAGTACGTGTGTACAAGATGGCGGCGCCTGTGTGTGTAAGAAGGAAAAACCGTACACAGAAAGAGAGAGAGAGAGAGAGAGAGAGAGAGAGAAAAGTGGTGCGACGAACGACTGGAATTCTGCTTTGGACGTAGGTTTGTGTGGTGGCCCTGAAAAGGGCCGATTGTGTTTTGTTTTTTTGAGCCGAGGCGGCAAATGGCGCGCTGCGTGCCAAGGGAGCACGCGGCGGTTGCCGATTGCGCTGTCTCTCTTTTAGGCCTTCTTCTCGGTCTTCTTTGGCAGCAGGACGGCCTGGATGTTGGGCAGGACACCTCCCTGTGCGATGGTGACGCCCGACAAGAGCTTGTTGAGCTCCTCGTCGTTGCGTATGGCGAGCTGCAGGTGGCGCGGGATGATGCGCGTCTTCTTGTTGTCGCGGGCCGCGTTTCCGGCCAGCTCGAGCACCTCAGCCGCGAGGTACTCCATGACGGCGGCGAGGTAGACGGGCGCCCCGGCGCCGACGCGCTCGGCGTAGTTTCCCTTGCGCAGGAGGCGGTGGATTCTGCCGACCGGGAACTGGAGCCCAGCCCTGCTTGAGCGGGACTTTGACTTGCCCTTGACTTTGCCTCCCTTTCCGCGTCCGGACATGGCGATGGGCTAGTTTGGAAAGAAGCGAGAAAGAAAAGCACAACGCCCCGAACGGTGCGAGCCGCAGCGAGTCGAGCAGCGGAGTGCGTGCCGGCGCCGGCGGGGTGGGGGTCCTTTATGGGCTCGGGTGCGGCGGCCGGTTGCGCGCGCGCCCCATTGGTCGGCGGCCGCAGCAGGGCGAGCTGGTAAAGGTGCGGCGTCGGCGTGCGGCGGGTGCCACTGTGTGGGGAGACGCTGACTGGAGCGGAGCGCTTGACTGACTGACTGCGCGTGCCTGCCTGCCTGCCTGCCTGTTTGTTCGTGATGCCGCCCAAGACTAGCGGGAAAGCCGCCAAGAAGGCTGGCAAGGCGCAGAAGAACATTTCGAAGGGCGACAAGAAGAAGAAGCGCAAGAGGAAGGAGAGCTATGCCATCTACATCTACAAGGTGCTGAAGCAGGTGCACCCGGACACGGGCATCTCTTCGAAGGCGATGAGCATCATGAACAGCTTCGTGAACGACATTTTCGAGCGCATTGCGGCCGAGGCTTCTCGCCTGGCGCACTACAACAAGCGCTCGACCATCACGTCCCGCGAGATCCAGACCGCTGTGCGGCTCTTGCTGCCTGGCGAGCTGGCCAAGCACGCGGTGAGCGAGGGCACGAAGGCGGTGACCAAGTACACGAGCTCCAAGTAAGGAGGTGGCTCTTGGAAATGGGAGGCTCGTCCGCGGCGCGGCGAAGAAAAGAAAAAAAAAACGGCCCTTTTCAGGGCCACCAAAATGCCTTTGCGGGAAGGGCGGAATTGTTGTTGTTGTGAGCGGGTGGACGGCGGCACAGCTGTAGCTGTAGCTTGTGGTGTGGTGTGGTGCGGCGCCGGCGCCTTTGGTTTTGGTGTGACGTTGGGATACGCACTTTAGCCACAGCCGGGTCGTGGGCGTGGGTGTTTCGAGACGTGTTGGTGTTAGGGGGGCGGATCGCTGGAGTTGGCTTGTTTGATATATATATTTTTTTTTTTTTTGTCCCCTTTGTATGGTATGGCCGGAGGTGTGGAACGGAAAGCAAACCGCGATTGTCGGATGTCACACCGTTGGTGGCGAGGGTGAGAAACACGTTGCCGCCTACAGCTGCTTCTACGCCGAGCGGGTGGGTTAAGTTAGTTAGTTGGTTGGTTGGGCGACGTAAAAGTGGAGCGTGGAGGTGGTGTGTGTGAACGTGAGGAGACACGCATTGCATTGTATTTGTACGCGCGAGGTGAGTTAGGAGACCACGCGCCACGACGTACGGTGCCCTCTTTCGACCTGACGTCTGACGTCTGGTTTTTGTTTGTGGAGGCGGTGTCGTCATTCTGGATGTACGTGTATTTTCCGCTCAGTTGAGTGAGGTGACGCGAGACGACGGCGTCGGTGGTGTTTTTGTTTTGTTGTTGGCGCCCCGGGGATGAAGAGGGGCACCCGACGGTAACGAGAGGTTGCACTTTGTGATCGGTCGAATGTCCGGGGAGCGAGGAATAGGGTGGGGGGTTGAAAAGAAAACGCCAGTGTAGGGCAACGGGACGGTGAACGTTCCCGTGGTGTCGGAGGTGTGCAGTGGGGGGGAGGAAAAAAAAAAAAAAAAAAAAAAAAAAAAAAAGCGCGTAACGGCGCGGCTGCCGTGGTGGAAACGTTCTCTCCAACTTTGGTGGTGTCCCCTGTGTGTTTTGTTGTTCTCTATATCGTGTGTCCCCTCGCACAAGACGCTCTCTGGGCGGGTTTGATTCATTCATTTTTGCATAGTCACGTAGCGTAGAATGGAATGCGCAAGAGTTGAGTGAGACTGGCGACGGTATATGGTCTGAGCAGCGTCAGCTGCACTGCACTCCCCGGAAAAGAATCTTGGATGCCGTGCTAACTGAAATTTGGTGGACGGGGTTCTCAAGGCTGTTTTCCTATTTTGTTGTTTGTTTGTTTGTCTCTAGTTGAGATGGTGAAATGACGTCGAAGAAGCAGTATTGCAAATACTGTTATGGAAATGCCCTAGTTTGATGAAAGGAAATGTGTGTTGAATACAGGATGGTAAAGACCAAGTGCGTTGAAAGAAACGTTGTGAAGGAACGAACGTTCCCTGAATTGGTTTCTTTTTGTTCCCGAGTTGTGTACAATGGACGACGGTTGTGCCATATCGCAGCATTGCATCATCCCCAGGTTTTATTTCAATTGAGCGATAAAAAAAGGAAACAGAGAAGAACAAGAACACTATCGAAATGGTCTATGGTGTGTGACCCACAATTGTTGTCTTTAAATCACTTACCCAACCATGTCGTAAAAATATTTTTTTTTTTTACAGTGGCTGCCGAATGACCTAGATGTAACAGAGAGAGAGAAACACATGGCGTGTCAGATGTTTGTTTTCTTTTCCCCCCCGTCAAGTGGCAAATGCGAACACCGTCAGCTGTAATTGACGATCGACACTAGTATGGCGCGAAAAGGGGGTGCGACCTGTGCAGTTGTGGGTGAAACTTTGGGTGATGGGCTGTCATGCGGCATCGCGTGCGTTCATTACCCCTCGGCGGCGGCGGCGGCGCCGCAGCTCCGTCCAGCTCGCGCTCTCGGAAACAACCGTCTCCGTCACTGCAATTTTCAAAGGGAAACCTGTGTGGCCGGTGGGGGTGTGTCAACCGTTGGCCTCAAGCTCCGCCGACAAAAAGTGTTGAGTGTATCCAGTGTGAGAGAGGTTGACGCTTTTCGTGGTGTGTGTGTGTGTGTGTGTGTGTGGCAATGTTTTGAAAAGTTTGCAACGTACGTTAAGAAGTGTTGACGCTGAAACTTGCGGGCTGTGTGGCCCTGGTGGTTGGCTGGCTGGAGACGCGGGCGTGTCCAGTCGGTCGGTTGTTGTGGCTGAAAGGTACGTATACGGTTCCGCCGTCCCGTCGGAACTGCGTCTGTCTGGAAGGTATGACGTGACGTGCAGTTTTTATTAGGTCAGCCCTTGTTGTGTATTGTTCCATTTGTTGCTCACTCGTCACCCGTATTTGGTGTGGCGATGTATGTGGACGTACTGCTGGATCAGTGTCAGGGTTTCCGTGGGAGGTGTTGGTTGGGTTGGATTTGCCTGACACGGCTGAGTCCGCAATTGGCCTGCCGTTCGTTGATGCGATATGTGGGTTCTGAGGAAGAATGTGTACGAGATAGTTGCCCCTGCCCTGCCCTTTCTTTCGCGTTCGTGTGTGCCCCCCTTGTTGTGTAGTGTGGGTTGAACATGGTTCTTTACCGAGTGGGGGGGAATGGGATGGACGGATCCGTTGCTGTTGCTGTCACCGTCAAGACAACGCACGCACGCACCCCTGTCCTACGAGAAGGTGTGTCAACCGGGGTTTCGGTAGTCGTGTGTGTAGGGGACGGGGAGAAGCAAAGTGGAGAGTGCGGCACGGGCAGAGAGTGGAATTGGGGCGCGTTGATGTTGGGAAACATCCCCCAAGGGTTGCGGGATGATGTGGCGGTGAGAGCGGGGGGCGGGGGAGAAAAGAAAAGCGAAAAAGAACTAAGGAAGAGGAGGAGGCGTGCGTGTGCGCAGTGGCGGGGCCCCAAAGACCTGTCGTGTGGTGTCGGCCGAACGCGTGTGCGGGGCAGCGTCGGCACGGAGAGAGAGAGAGAGAGAGAGAGAGAGAGAGAGAGAGAGAGAGAGAGCGAGCTGGTCTGATGGGTATTTTTTTACCCCCTGTACTCGAAGGACCGGATCTGTCCTTGATCCCTGCCTTCTGTCTGATTATGTTGGGTAACAAAATGATGGGATGATAGGGTCTCTTGGGTGTGTGTAGATGTTTGTTGTTTGAGTGAGTGTTATGGTGTTTGTATTTTATTTTTGTTTATCATGGTATGTTGTAGTTTGTGGTGTTTTGTCGTGATGGGAAATGTCGTTCTTGGGTCGGGTGGATTTTGTCCCAGATTTCTGATGAGTGGGTGGTTCGAATCCGTGGTTTGGTGGGAAAAAAAAAAAAAACTTTATGGATTTTTGTTTGGATGATTTCCGGGATTTTGAGTATGTTATGGTTTGTGTATATGTCTCGGTTTGTCTGGTACCGGCCGGCATCAGCAGCAATTCTGAATTATTTGTTGTGCACCCTTTTTTTTACTCTTGTTATGTTGGTGTCTGCGGCCATTGACCAGATTTTCAGAGCCGTAAGTGATGGCTGGTTCCTATGACGGTTTTGAAGATTTTCTTTTTGGCGCGCATATTTATTCTGTTTCCTTTGATGATTGGGCACAGTCTGAATATTGCTGGTGCAGCCTTGTTACAAACGTGTGTAACGTGGTCTCTAAATGTCAACCTCTTGTCCAGCTTGATGCCTAGATACTTTATTGTGCCTGACCATGGAAGATTGTTATTTCTGAGGCGTATACGCAGGTTAGGAGGTATTCTTTTTGAATGTGAATCGTATTGTATTGCTTGGGTTTTCTCCGCGTTTATTGTTTTTTTGGTTAGCCCATTTCTGGATGGATTGTAGGTGTTGCTCTATTTTTGTGACTCTATATTGCAGGTTAGAACTGCTGCGGTAGACTGCAGTGTCGTCTGCAAATAGTGACAAGTGTCCTCCCAGCTGTTTGTTTGTGTATATTGAGTAGAGAATGGGCCCCAGCACTGAGCCTTGCGGGACTCCAGCCTCTATGGATCTAGTGTTACTTGCCGCTCCTGGTACATGGACATAGAATGCTCTGTTGCGGAGAAAAGAAGCAATAATGTGGATGGGGCAGTTGTACTGGTGGAGCTTGTAGATAAGGCGTTATCCGAATGCTTTTCCAATGTCAAGCAGGACTGCTCCAGTACTGTGTCTAATGTTTCTGGCCTGACATATGTGCTCGACTAGTCTGGTCACCCGGTGGGTGGTGCTGTGTTCTTCGCGGAATCGGAATTGTTGTGGGATGATTATGTTGTTATCCTTTAAGAATTGAATTTCTTCAGTTCAGTTTGAATGAGCTTTCCGAGGACCTTTCCAAGGAAGTTGGCCTATAGTTTTGCGGAAATAATAAGTCCTTGTTTGGCTTTGGTAATGTGATGACTCGGGCCTGTTTCCAAGTAGTTTAGTCTGAAGCAAGCATTATATACTGATGTTAGATAGATAATTGATAGTTGCTGGAGGTAGGTGATGTAGTAGTTGCGGTTTGATGGAATCTGGGCCTGATGCCTTCTTAGGATGTGTGTATGTTTGTGATGTGATAAGATACGGGGTTTCTGCGTTTATTGGATTGTGAAAGATGTTCTGATCGGGGCACTTAGGATGCGGTTTTACCCTTCTGAGTACCATTTCCTGGTGGTCATCAGTTTCGCCATCTACCGCTTCTGGTGCTTGGAATTGCCTTTCTAGTGAATCCGCCAGTGCTTCAGCTCGGTCTGTGGGGTCGTTCCTTCCCCATGTAGATGTAGATGTTTCGTGTTTAGTTTACGAGTTTTAAGAAATTTCCAGAATTTTTCCTGGTCCCTTTCTGCTTCTCGTAACGTTTCCTCCCACGCCTCGCTACGGTGGTTTTCGGAGCTCTCTTTTTGATCCTCCCGGCCAATTGCTCTGATTTTCGTCGGTCGGCTGGGTCCCTGTAGTTTCTGGCGCGCGCGGGCTGCGGTTGGCGCCTTTGGTGGCAACGGCCGGGGCAAGCAGCGGTGTGTGGTGTGGTGCGGGGCGGGCAGGGGCAGTGGCAGTGGTGGTTGACGGATGGCCTGGGGGCCGAAAAACGGGCCGGCCGGCGGACGGCGGACGGATGTTGAGAGAGGCGGCGCGCACGCGTCTCGCGCGGACACAGGCGCCACAGCGTTGATTGGAAGGAGGTGCGGTGCGGTGCGGGGATGGGCCCAGGAAAAAAGACGGTCGTGGCCCCTGTCTTGGGTGCGTGTCGACGTCAGCACCGTCGGTGTGGTGTGGTGTGGTGTGGTGTGGTGTGGTGTGGGCAGGGAGGGGGGGAAAAGCGGGCTGCGGGCTGCGGGCTGCGGAGGGAATGGTGGTGGGGAGTAGGCACACATGTGGGCGGGCGCAAAATCGGCCGGTGCCCGTAAACCGCGGCGGGATATTGGGTGGAAAAGAGGGAAATTGTAGAAAGGAAAACAAGCGGAGGGGGCGAATGTGGTGGGGTGGGGGGACGGGCGGGGGCGAGGCGACAGCTTGCTTTTTCTTTTTCATTTTATTCTGTTGTAGTGTTTTTGTTTTTTTGTTTTTTTGCGTGTGTGTGGCCTTGGAGAGGCTGGTCTTGTCTGGCTTACGCTTTGGGTGCGTGTGTTGGTACTTTTTCGTTTTTTCTTGTTCTGCAGAGCAGGGGCGGGGCGGTGGGTACGGCTGGCTGGCTGTGCCCAGAGGAGGAGGAGGAGACGCTGGCGGCGGGCCCGGCTCCTGGGGCTGCTGTTGCATGCGCTGTGCAAAGAAAGGAAGAGTGGGTTTGTTTGGCTGGTTGAAGTGCATTATTTAAGTGTGGGCTTGCCGGCCTGGCTCCGATGCGCAGGTAGATAGATGCCGGCGGCGACCGCAGGCAGGCGCGTTGTGTGTACAGAGGGACGAGCCATGTGTTTTGCAAGCAGGACGTGGCGTGCCGAGTGGAGAGGAGGCGGCGGCTCGGCCCGGTTCGGCCCGGCCCGGCCCGGCCCGGCCCGGTCCGGCGGTGCCGCGCTGTTGTCGCGGACGTGAGCGCCCCCTGGCGGGCGGGTGGTTGGCGGCGGCGTGGTGGACGCGTGTGGCAGTTGTGTGCACGGGTTGCTTGGGCGAGTGAGCAGTGGCTGGCGGTGTTGGCGCGTCGTCGGGGAGGTACGTGTTGCGGCCGCGTCTGCTGCGCGCTGCGTCGTTGTGTCGACTGTGTGTGGACGTGGGCACGTGTGCTCTGCCGAGGGCGTCGTAAAAAAGTGGGTCGCGGTGTGCGTGCGTAGCCCGTGATGATGTATTGTGCGTCGCGCCGTTGTGTGCGAAACGGATGCCGAGAGGTGTGTGGTAAGTGCGAAGCGCGAATGTGCGGCGTTTGGCGGTTTCGGTGTGTTTTCTGTTTTTGCGGCGTGAGAGTGGGGCTGGCTGGCTGGCTGTTGTTGGTTGCCTTGTGTGTGTAGGTTGATGGCGCGACGCGGAGGGGACGCCGTTTGCTGCGTGCCTTGCCTCGCGTGTGTTGGCGCGCCGTGCATGTGTTTGGGTCGTGGGGGCGGTGTTTTTGTTTGTATTTGGATTTTCATTTTTTGGCGTGTTGTGTCGTGTATGGCAAGGGCGAGAGGAGTAGTGCGGTAGTGGTAGTGCAGTAGTGTCGTTGCGGCACGGGCGTCTGGTGGGGCTGTGCGTCGTGGCGGGGAAGGTGTGTAGGTTGCGGCGATGCGGCGAGCCCAGCCCGTCGTTTGACGGTGTGCCGGGTGAGTTGCGCTGCGAATCGAGTGTGGCGGGAAGGGAGCTGCGTGGCGCCTGCGTCCGTTGGCAGCAGGGGCTGTGCTTTTGAGAGTTTGTTTGATTTCGGGACGACGACGACGACGACGACGACGACG
This sequence comes from Schistocerca gregaria, assembly GCF_023897955.1. NCBI lineage: Eukaryota > Metazoa > Arthropoda > Insecta > Orthoptera > Acrididae > Schistocerca > Schistocerca gregaria. The sequence continues at coordinate 61,717 of NW_026062601.1, read as the reverse complement.
ACGACGACTGGTTGGTTGGTTGGTTGGTGGGTGGGGTGGCGTGCGCGTTTGTCGTACTGGGCGAGTCGATTGCCTGCCGGCTGGCGAAAGGTGCGCCGCCGCCCGTCTCGCGCTCTGTGTTTTTTTTTTTTTTTTTTTCTCTCTCTCTCTCTCTGTGTGTGTCGGCTGCGTTTTGTTTGCGGTGCGCGCGAAAACGGTGGTGCCGAAAGTGTGCCGGCGTGGCGTTGCGACCGCGACGAGCCGCGGGCGCGCCATTTGGCTGGTGTTGCGTGAAGAGCGGCTGTGTACGGGTAGTGGCTGTAGCCGTACGTGTACGTGCATCCGGCCCGGCCGCCAGCCCAGCCCAGCCCAGCCGAGTCGGGTGAGCGGAGGCCGACACGTGGTGGTGCTCTGTGCTCTCTCGGCTCGGGGGGGTTTGTGTGTGTGCGTGCGTGTGTGTGTGTCTCGTTCGCTCTCCGGAATCTGCTTGTTCTGCTGATCCCCGCCTGTCGGCGTCGTTTATTTTTACTTATTTATTTTTTACCTGTTGTTTGTTTTTCGACGTCGTCTTGCAGTTTTGTCCTTTGCGGCGTGCCGACGACCCGCCGCGCGACCTTATGAAACCCCAAAGCGTGGCGTGGCGTGGCGTGGCCGAGCCGCAGCAGCTAAGGGGGTGCGGCCGCCTCGACGCCTTAACCTCCTAAACTTCTTTAAGCCCCTTAACGCAGCCACCTAAACTAACGTAACCTAACCTAAGCTCTTAGGCCAACCCCCAAGTCGCCTTAACCTAACGTACGTGACCGCAACCTTAGCTTAACGCCTACGTTAAGACGTGACGTCACGTCAACGCTTAACCTAACCCTGACGCCTTCTTAGCCTAACGTTGACGTAACCTAAGGTAAGGTAACCGTTGAAAGAAAGAAACCACCTTTGTTTTTGACGTTGAGGCGTGTAAGGTCGGCTGTGAGGGCAGATTCGGTGTGTCTGTAGTTGGGGCTGGCTGGTAATTTATTTTGTTTGTTTGTTTATCGTTGTTTTGTTTTCGCCTGTGGCGGGGGGGTTGGCGCTCCGTCGGCCGGTGCCATGTTGCGCAGGCGGCGATCGTAAAAAAGTAAAAAAAAAAAAAGGAAAAAGAAAAAAAAAATGTGTTGGAAGGGCTGTGGGTGTTGGCGGGCGAGGCGAGAGGAGGAGGACGGCCCGCGGCCGTGGCCCGACGGCTGCGGGCCGATCGGGAAAACGGCGGAAGGCGATGGGGCGGCGGAGGTGCGTTTGTGCACGGCCGTCATCGCCGCACGACTCGGCTCGTGTGGCTGTGGCGCCGGCCGCGGTGGCCGGGCTGCCGCGGCGACGGTGTGGGAGTTTTGACGAAGGTTTGGCCATTGTGGCGGGTCGTCGGCTGGGGCTGTGGGGGCGGCATTTGGGCGGGGGCGGCGATTCTCGGCGGGCCGACCCAGGCTGTGGCGCGCGGTGGCTGCAGTTTGGCCGTGGTTTGCGGCGCCGCCGCGGCGACTGGTTGGCGACCGTGGTGTCGGTGTGTGTAGCCCCATCCTCGGTGGTTTGAATGGCGCGGGTGGTTGCGGCGCAGGTTGGGGGCTGCTCCGCGCAGGCTGTCGGACGTTGGGCGGTAGCAAGCGCGGGAGGCGCGGCGCGGCGGCGCGGCGGCGCGCCGAGTGGCGGCCGCTCTCTCGGCCGTCCGCGCCCGCCCGCGACACTGGCTGGGCCAGGCGCGTGCGCGGCTATTCTCTGCTGCGCGCCCCTCGCTGTTGTGCGTCGTCGAAGGAGAGAAGGAAGCGAAACCAAGGGGAAAAAAGAAAAGAGAACAAGCAAAAGATGGCAGACCAGGCGGCTACGAACGAGACTGCCGCGGCACCCGCCGCCACCGGCACTACGAAGAAGGCCAAGTCTGCGTCGTCTGCGAAGAAGCCGCGCGCCAAGCCTGCGCACCCGCGCACCTCTGAGATGGTGACGGCCGCCATCAAGAGTCTGAAGGAGCGCGGCGGGTCGTCGCTGCAGGCGATCAAGAAGTACATTGCCGCGCACTACAAGCTGGACGCGGAGAAGCTGGCGCCCTTTATCAAGAAGTACCTCAAGTCGGCCGTCGTGGCTGGCGAGCTGGTGCAGACGAAGGGGAAGGGCGCGTCGGGCTCTTTCAAGCTTGCCGGCGCCGGCGGCGGGGCGGCCGAGGGCGGCAAGGCTCGTGGTGGCGGCGGTGGTGCGAAGAAGAAGCGCGCCGCTCCGGCCAGCAAGGAGAAGAAGGGGGCCCGTGCGGCCGGCGCAAAGAAGGCTGGCGGCGTGAAGGCGGCGACCGGTCGGAAGGCGGGCGCCGCCAAGAAGGCGTCTGCGGCGTCGGCCGCTCCCGCGGGTGCGAAGAAGGCGGCTGCGGCCAAGCCGGCCAAGGCCAAGTCGCCGTCGAAGGCGAAGAAGGCCGCCAAGGTTCCGACGAAGAAGCCGAAGGCGCCGCGCCCGAAGAAGGCGACGGCGACGCCGTCTAAGGCGAAGGCTTCGCCCAAGAAGAAGAAGTAAAAAGGGCAGGGAAGGGTTGGCGGTTGACACCGTCGCCTGGTGGCCGGCGCGCAACCAGAGGCTGTCGCGCGGTCCCGGACAAAAACAAAAACGGCCCTTCTCAGGGCCATCAAAGCACGTCGGGAAGGTGTTGATTGTCGTGTCGTGGTCGGTCGGTTGCCTTGTCTGTCTGTCTGTCTGTCTTGCTTGCTGGCGTTTGTTTGTTTCATGTGTGGATGGTGGTTGGATTGTGGGGTCGTTGGCGGGCGTGGGCGGCGGCGCGCGGTTGGTGTTACATACAGTGTATTTTACTTTTATTATTTTTACCTATTTATTTTGCGCCGCGTTTGTTTGTTTGTCTTGGTGGTGGTTTTGGAATAGTCTTTTTTGCTTTGCTTTGCTTTCCGGGCGTCACGTTTTGTGCCGTGGCCTGTGTGGGTGGCGCTATTGACGCTTGCGACTTGGCTCGGCCGGTGCGGTGCTTTGTTTTTTTTTTTTTTGGAAACGGCGGCGCCGGGCCGGGCCGGGGGTGGGACGACTGGACTGGAGAGTGAGTGGGGAACTAGTCGTTGCGACCGACAAAGTTTTGCTCGCGACGGAGAGACGTTAGTGGCCCTGAAAAGGGCCGTTTTGTTTGTTTGGCGGTGTGCGGGTTTAGGCGCGCTCGCCGCGGATGCGGCGCGCGAGCTGGATGTCCTTGGGCATGATGGTGACTCGCTTGGCGTGGATTGCGCACAGGTTGGTGTCTTCGAAGAGGCCGACGAGGTAGGCCTCGCTGGCCTCCTGCAGGGCCATGACTGCGGAGCTCTGGAAGCGCAGGTCGGTCTTGAAGTCCTGGGCGATCTCGCGCACTAGGCGCTGGAATGGCAGCTTGCGGATGAGCAGCTCTGTGCTCTTCTGGTAGCGCCTGATTTCTCGCAGGGCGACGGTGCCCGGCCTGTAGCGGTGGGGCTTCTTGACGCCGCCGGTGGCGGGCGCGCTCTTCCTCGCCGCCTTGGTGGCGAGCTGTTTGCGCGGCGCCTTTCCGCCGGTGGACTTGCGGGCCGTTTGCTTTGTCCGGGCCATGGCTACTGCGGATGCGGATGCGGATGCGGCGTGGAGGATATGCGTGCGCGACGGCGTCCGGTGCTGCCTTGACAACGGGCCCGCGCGCCCCGGGTGCTGCGCTTATATGCCCTCGGTGCGCGGTGGTGGGGGGAGGGGAGGGCGGGCCGCGGGGCCCCAGAGTCTATATAGGGGGGCGGCGCGCGCGCTGGGCGCCACAACCGTAGCCGACTCGCTAGCGCCGGGTGAGGAGCTTGCCTTGCTTTCTGTTTTTTATATTATTGTGGTTGAGACGCTTGAAGAAGAAGAATGACAGGCCGCGGCAAGGGAGGAAAGGGGCTCGGCAAGGGTGGCGCCAAGCGGCACCGCAAGGTGTTGCGCGACAACATCCAGGGCATCACGAAGCCCGCGATCCGCCGCCTGGCGCGCAGGGGCGGCGTGAAGCGCATCTCTGGTCTGATCTACGAGGAGACGCGCGGAGTGCTGAAGGTGTTCCTGGAGAACGTGATCCGCGACGCGGTGACGTACACTGAGCACGCCAAGCGCAAGACTGTGACGGCCATGGACGTGGTGTACGCCCTGAAGAGGCAGGGGCGCACCCTGTACGGTTTCGGCGGTTAGGCGGTGTGAGACCGAAGGAAGGAAAGAGAGATAGATTGAAAAACGGCCCTTTTCAGGGCCACCACAGTGATCGGAAGTTGAAAAGTGCGAAAGAGTCTGTGTTGCTGGTTTTTCTTTTCCTTTTTAGTCTACTTGGCCTTTTAGTTTTGTTTGGAGTTTTTTTTGACGTGGTGTGCGGTGCGGTTGGGAGGGAAGGAAGCGTGCCCTTGCGTTGTGTGAGCTCCTTCCTTCCTTCCTTCCTTCCCCTCCCTCTTTGCTTGTATGCTTCTTGTCGGTGGATGGGCTGTGTGTTGCGGCGCGGCTGAGTGCCGAGGGGTTATTTTTGAGGTGTGTTGTTGTGCGCCACGTGTGCTGGTTAATGGTCGCGAGACTGTGCGTGCGTGGAGTGGAGTGGAGGAGGTGGCCAAGTACGTGTGTACAAGATGGCGGCGCCTGTGTGTGTAAGAAGGAAAAACCGTACACAGAAAGAGAGAGAGAGAGAGAGAGAGAGAGAGAGAAAAGTGGTGCGACGAACGACTGGAATTCTGCTTTGGACGTAGGTTTGTGTGGTGGCCCTGAAAAGGGCCGATTGTGTTTTGTTTTTTTGAGCCGAGGCGGCAAATGGCGCGCTGCGTGCCAAGGGAGCACGCGGCGGTTGCCGATTGCGCTGTCTCTCTTTTAGGCCTTCTTCTCGGTCTTCTTTGGCAGCAGGACGGCCTGGATGTTGGGCAGGACACCTCCCTGTGCGATGGTGACGCCCGACAAGAGCTTGTTGAGCTCCTCGTCGTTGCGTATGGCGAGCTGCAGGTGGCGCGGGATGATGCGCGTCTTCTTGTTGTCGCGGGCCGCGTTTCCGGCCAGCTCGAGCACCTCAGCCGCGAGGTACTCCATGACGGCGGCGAGGTAGACGGGCGCCCCGGCGCCGACGCGCTCGGCGTAGTTTCCCTTGCGCAGGAGGCGGTGGATTCTGCCGACCGGGAACTGGAGCCCAGCCCTGCTTGAGCGGGACTTTGACTTGCCCTTGACTTTGCCTCCCTTTCCGCGTCCGGACATGGCGATGGGCTAGTTTGGAAAGAAGCGAGAAAGAAAAGCACAACGCCCCGAACGGTGCGAGCCGCAGCGAGTCGAGCAGCGGAGTGCGTGCCGGCGCCGGCGGGGTGGGGGTCCTTTATGGGCTCGGGTGCGGCGGCCGGTTGCGCGCGCGCCCCATTGGTCGGCGGCCGCAGCAGGGCGAGCTGGTAAAGGTGCGGCGTCGGCGTGCGGCGGGTGCCACTGTGTGGGGAGACGCTGACTGGAGCGGAGCGCTTGACTGACTGACTGCGCGTGCCTGCCTGCCTGCCTGCCTGTTTGTTCGTGATGCCGCCCAAGACTAGCGGGAAAGCCGCCAAGAAGGCTGGCAAGGCGCAGAAGAACATTTCGAAGGGCGACAAGAAGAAGAAGCGCAAGAGGAAGGAGAGCTATGCCATCTACATCTACAAGGTGCTGAAGCAGGTGCACCCGGACACGGGCATCTCTTCGAAGGCGATGAGCATCATGAACAGCTTCGTGAACGACATTTTCGAGCGCATTGCGGCCGAGGCTTCTCGCCTGGCGCACTACAACAAGCGCTCGACCATCACGTCCCGCGAGATCCAGACCGCTGTGCGGCTCTTGCTGCCTGGCGAGCTGGCCAAGCACGCGGTGAGCGAGGGCACGAAGGCGGTGACCAAGTACACGAGCTCCAAGTAAGGAGGTGGCTCTTGGAAATGGGAGGCTCGTCCGCGGCGCGGCGAAGAAAAGAAAAAAAAAACGGCCCTTTTCAGGGCCACCAAAATGCCTTTGCGGGAAGGGCGGAATTGTTGTTGTTGTGAGCGGGTGGACGGCGGCACAGCTGTAGCTGTAGCTTGTGGTGTGGTGTGGTGCGGCGCCGGCGCCTTTGGTTTTGGTGTGACGTTGGGATACGCACTTTAGCCACAGCCGGGTCGTGGGCGTGGGTGTTTCGAGACGTGTTGGTGTTAGGGGGGCGGATCGCTGGAGTTGGCTTGTTTGATATATATATATATTTTTTTTTTTGTCCCCTTTGTATGGTATGGCCGGAGGTGTGGAACGGAAAGCAAACCGCGATTGTCGGATGTCACACCGTTGGTGGCGAGGGTGAGAAACACGTTGCCGCCTACAGCTGCTTCTACGCCGAGCGGGTGGGTTAAGTTAGTTAGTTGGTTGGTTGGGCGACGTAAAAGTGGAGCGTGGAGGTGGTGTGTGTGAACGTGAGGAGACACGCATTGCATTGTATTTGTACGCGCGAGGTGAGTTAGGAGACCACGCGCCACGACGTACGGTGCCCTCTTTCGACCTGACGTCTGACGTCTGGTTTTTGTTTGTGGAGGCGGTGTCGTCATTCTGGATGTACGTGTATTTTCCGCTCAGTTGAGTGAGGTGACGCGAGACGACGGCGTCGGTGGTGTTTTTGTTTTGTTGTTGGCGCCCCGGGGATGAAGAGGGGCACCCGACGGTAACGAGAGGTTGCACTTTGTGATCGGTCGAATGTCCGGGGAGCGAGGAATAGGGTGGGGGGTTGAAAAGAAAACGCCAGTGTAGGGCAACGGGACGGTGAACGTTCCCGTGGTGTCGGAGGTGTGCAGTGGGGTGGAGGAAAAAAAAAAAAAAAAAAAAAAAAAAAAAAGCGCGTAACGGCGCGGCTGCCGTGGTGGAAACGTTCTCTCCAACTTTGGTGGTGTCCCCTGTGTGTTTTGTTGTTCTCTATATCGTGTGTCCCCTCGCACAAGACGCTCTCTGGGCGGGTTTGATTCATTCATTTTTGCATAGTCACGTAGCGTAGAATGGAATGCGCAAGAGTTGAGTGAGACTGGCGACGGTATATGGTCTGAGCAGCGTCAGCTGCACTGCACTCCCCGGAAAAGAATCTTGGATGCCGTGCTAACTGAAATTTGGTGGACGGGGTTCTCAAGGCTGTTTTCCTATTTTGTTGTTTGTTTGTTTGTCTCTAGTTGAGATGGTGAAATGACGTCGAAGAAGCAGTATTGCAAATACTGTTATGGAAATGCCCTAGTTTGATGAAAGGAAATGTGTGTTGAATACAGGATGGTAAAGACCAAGTGCGTTGAAAGAAACGTTGTGAAGGAACGAACGTTCCCTGAATTGGTTTCTTTTTGTTCCCGAGTTGTGTACAATGGACGACGGTTGTGCCATATCGCAGCATTGCATCATCCCCAGGTTTTATTTCAATTGAGCGATAAAAAAAGGAAACAGAGAAGAACAAGAACACTATCGAAATGGTCTATGGTGTGTGACCCACAATTGTTGTCTTTAAATCACTTACCCAACCATGTCGTAAAAATATTTTTTTTTTTTACAGTGGCTGCCGAATGACCTAGATGTAACAGAGAGAGAGAAACACATGGCGTGTCAGATGTTTGTTTTCTTTTCCCCCCCGTCAAGTGGCAAATGCGAACACCGTCAGCTGTAATTGACGATCGACACTAGTATGGCGCGAAAAGGGGGTGCGACCTGTGCAGTTGTGGGTGAAACTTTGGGTGATGGGCTGTCATGCGGCATCGCGTGCGTTCATTACCCCTCGGCGGCGGCGGCGGCGCCGCAGCTCCGTCCAGCTCGCGCTCTCGGAAACAACCGTCTCCGTCACTGCAATTTTCAAAGGGAAACCTGTGTGGCCGGTGGGGGTGTGTCAACCGTTGGCCTCAAGCTCCGCCGACAAAAAGTGTTGAGTGTATCCAGTGTGAGAGAGGTTGACGCTTTTCGTGGTGTGTGTGTGTGTGTGTGTGTGTGGCAATGTTTTGAAAAGTTTGCAACGTACGTTAAGAAGTGTTGACGCTGAAACTTGCGGGCTGTGTGGCCCTGGTGGTTGGCTGGCTGGAGACGCGGGCGTGTCCAGTCGGTCGGTTGTTGTGGCTGAAAGGTACGTATACGGTTCCGCCGTCCCGTCGGAACTGCGTCTGTCTGGAAGGTATGACGTGACGTGCAGTTTTTATTAGGTCAGCCCTTGTTGTGTATTGTTCCATTTGTTGCTCACTCGTCACCCGTATTTGGTGTGGCGATGTATGTGGACGTACTGCTGGATCAGTGTCAGGGTTTCCGTGGGAGGTGTTGGTTGGGTTGGATTTGCCTGACACGGCTGAGTCCGCAATTGGCCTGCCGTTCGTTGATGCGATATGTGGGTTCTGAGGAAGAATGTGTACGAGATAGTTGCCCCTGCCCTGCCCTTTCTTTCGCGTTCGTGTGTGCCCCCCTTGTTGTGTAGTGTGGGTTGAACATGGTTCTTTACCGAGTGGGGGGGAATGGGATGGACGGATCCGTTGCTGTTGCTGTCACCGTCAAGACAACGCACGCACGCACCCCTGTCCTACGAGAAGGTGTGTCAACCGGGGTTTCGGTAGTCGTGTGTGTAGGGGACGGGGAGAAGCAAAGTGGAGAGTGCGGCACGGGCAGAGAGTGGAATTGGGGCGCGTTGATGTTGGGAAACATCCCCCAAGGGTTGCGGGATGATGTGGCGGTGAGAGCGGGGGGCGGGGGAGAAAAGAAAAGCGAAAAAGAACTAAGGAAGAGGAGGAGGCGTGCGTGTGCGCAGTGGCGGGGCCCCAAAGACCTGTCGTGTGGTGTCGGCCGAACGCGTGTGCGGGGCAGCGTCGGCACGGAGAGAGAGAGAGAGAGAGAGAGAGAGAGAGAGAGAGAGAGAGAGAGCGAGCTGGTCTGATGGGTATTTTTTTACCCCCTGTACTCGAAGGACCGGATCTGTCCTTGATCCCTGCCTTCTGTCTGATTATGTTGGGTAACAAAATGATGGGATGATAGGGTCTCTTGGGTGTGTGTAGATGTTTGTTGTTTGAGTGAGTGTTATGGTGTTTGTATTTTATTTTTGTTTATCATGGTATGTTGTAGTTTGTGGTGTTTTGTCGTGATGGGAAATGTCGTTCTTGGGTCGGGTGGATTTTGTCCCAGATTTCTGATGAGTGGGTGGTTCGAATCCGTGGTTTGGTGGGAAAAAAAAAAAAAACTTTATGGATTTTTGTTTGGATGATTTCCGGGATTTTGAGTATGTTATGGTTTGTGTATATGTCTCGGTTTGTCTGGTACCGGCCGGCATCAGCAGCAATTCTGAATTATTTGTTGTGCACCCTTTTTTTTACTCTTGTTATGTTGGTGTCTGCGGCCATTGACCAGATTTTCAGAGCCGTAAGTGATGGCTGGTTCCTATGACGGTTTTGAAGATTTTCTTTTTGGCGCGCATATTTATTCTGTTTCCTTTGATGATTGGGCACAGTCTGAATATTGCTGGTGCAGCCTTGTTACAAACGTGTGTAACGTGGTCTCTAAATGTCAACCTCTTGTCCAGCTTGATGCCTAGATACTTTATTGTGCCTGACCATGGAAGATTGTTATTTCTGAGGCGTATACGCAGGTTAGGAGGTATTCTTTTTGAATGTGAATCGTATTGTATTGCTTGGGTTTTCTCCGCGTTTATTGTTTTTTTGGTTAGCCCATTTCTGGATGGATTGTAGGTGTTGCTCTATTTTTGTGACTCTATATTGCAGGTTAGAACTGCTGCGGTAGACTGCAGTGTCGTCTGCAAATAGTGACAAGTGTCCTCCCAGCTGTTTGTTTGTGTATATTGAGTAGAGAATGGGCCCCAGCACTGAGCCTTGCGGGACTCCAGCCTCTATGGATCTAGTGTTACTTGCCGCTCCTGGTACATGGACATAGAATGCTCTGTTGCGGAGAAAAGAAGCAATAATGTGGATGGGGCAGTTGTACTGGTGGAGCTTGTAGATAAGGCGTTATCCGAATGCTTTTCCAATGTCAAGCAGGACTGCTCCAGTACTGTGTCTAATGTTTCTGGCCTGACATATGTGCTCGACTAGTCTGGTCACCCGGTGGGTGGTGCTGTGTTCTTCGCGGAATCGGAATTGTTGTGGGATGATTATGTTGTTATCCTTTAAGAATTGAATTTCTTCAGTTCAGTTTGAATGAGCTTTCCGAGGACCTTTCCAAGGAAGTTGGCCTATAGTTTTGCGGAAATAATAAGTCCTTGTTTGGCTTTGGTAATGTGATGACTCGGGCCTGTTTCCAAGTAGTTTAGTCTGAAGCAAGCATTATATACTGATGTTAGATAGATAATTGATAGTTGCTGGAGGTAGGTGATGTAGTAGTTGCGGTTTGATGGAATCTGGGCCTGATGCCTTCTTAGGATGTGTGTATGTTTGTGATGTGATAAGATACGGGGTTTCTGCGTTTATTGGATTGTGAAAGATGTTCTGATCGGGGCACTTAGGATGCGGTTTTACCCTTCTGAGTACCATTTCCTGGTGGTCATCAGTTTCGCCATCTACCGCTTCTGGTGCTTGGAATTGCCTTTCTAGTGAATCCGCCAGTGCTTCAGCTCGGTCTGTGGGGTCGTTCCTTCCCCATGTAGATGTAGATGTTTCGTGTTTAGTTTACGAGTTTTAAGAAATTTCCAGAATTTTTCCTGGTCCCTTTCTGCTTCTCGTAACGTTTCCTCCCACGCCTCGCTACGGTGGTTTTCGGAGCTCTCTTTTTGATCCTCCCGGCCAATTGCTCTGATTTTCGTCGGTCGGCTGGGTCCCTGTAGTTTCTGGCGCGCGCGGGCTGCGGTTGGCGCCTTTGGTGGCAACGGCCGGGGCAAGCAGCGGTGTGTGGTGTGGTGCGGGGCGGGCAGGGGCAGTGGCAGTGGTGGTTGACGGATGGCCTGGGGGCCGAAAAACGGGCCGGCCGGCGGACGGCGGACGGATGTTGAGAGAGGCGGCGCGCACGCGTCTCGCGCGGACACAGGCGCCACAGCGTTGATTGGAAGGAGGTGCGGTGCGGTGCGGGGATGGGCCCAGGAAAAAAGACGGTCGTGGCCCCTGTCTTGGGTGCGTGTCGACGTCAGCACCGTCGGTGTGGTGTGGTGTGGTGTGGTGTGGTGTGGTGTGGGCAGGGAGGGGGGGAAAAGCGGGCTGCGGGCTGCGGGCTGCGGAGGGAATGGTGGTGGGGAGTAGGCACACATGTGGGCGGGCGCAAAATCGGCCGGTGCCCGTAAACCGCGGCGGGATATTGGGTGGAAAAGAGGGAAATTGTAGAAAGGAAAACAAGCGGAGGGGGCGAATGTGGTGGGGTGGGGGGACGGGCGGGGGCGAGGCGACAGCTTGCTTTTTCTTTTTCATTTTATTCTGTTGTAGTGTTTTTGTTTTTTTGTTTTTTTGCGTGTGTGTGGCCTTGGAGAGGCTGGTCTTGTCTGGCTTACGCTTTGGGTGCGTGTGTTGGTACTTTTTCGTTTTTTCTTGTTCTGCAGAGCAGGGGCGGGGCGGTGGGTACGGCTGGCTGGCTGTGCCCAGAGGAGGAGGAGGAGACGCTGGCGGCGGGCCCGGCTCCTGGGGCTGCTGTTGCATGCGCTGTGCAAAGAAAGGAAGAGTGGGTTTGTTTGGCTGGTTGAAGTGCATTATTTAAGTGTGGGCTTGCCGGCCTGGCTCCGATGCGCAGGTAGATAGATGCCGGCGGCGACCGCAGGCAGGCGCGTTGTGTGTACAGAGGGACGAGCCATGTGTTTTGCAAGCAGGACGTGGCGTGCCGAGTGGAGAGGAGGCGGCGGCTCGGCCCGGTTCGGCCCGGCCCGGCCCGGCCCGGCCCGGTCCGGCGGTGCCGCGCTGTTGTCGCGGACGTGAGCGCCCCCTGGCGGGCGGGTGGTTGGCGGCGGCGTGGTGGACGCGTGTGGCAGTTGTGTGCACGGGTTGCTTGGGCGAGTGAGCAGTGGCTGGCGGTGTTGGCGCGTCGTCGGGGAGGTACGTGTTGCGGCCGCGTCTGCTGCGCGCTGCGTCGTTGTGTCGACTGTGTGTGGGCGTGGGCACGTGTGCTCTGCCGAGGGCGTCGTAAAAAAGTGGGTCGCGGTGTGCGTGCGTAGCCCGTGATGATGTATTGTGCGTCGCGCCGTTGTGTGCGAAACGGATGCCGAGAGGTGTGTGGTAAGTGCGAAGCGCGAATGTGCGGCGTTTGGCGGTTTCGGTGTGTTTTCTGTTTTTGCGGCGTGAGAGTGGGGCTGGCTGGCTGGCTGTTGTTGGTTGCCTTGTGTGTGTAGGTTGATGGCGCGACGCGGAGGGGACGCCGTTTGCTGCGTGCCTTGCCTCGCGTGTGTTGGCGCGCCGTGCATGTGTTTGGGTCGTGGGGGCGGTGTTTTTGTTTGTATTTGGATTTTCATTTTTTGGCGTGTTGTGTCGTGTATGGCAAGGGCGAGAGGAGTAGTGCGGTAGTGGTAGTGCAGTAGTGTCGTTGCGGCACGGGCGTCTGGTGGGGCTGTGCGTCGTGGCGGGGAAGGTGTGTAGGTTGCGGCGATGCGGCGAGCCCAGCCCGTCGTTTGACGGTGTGCCGGGTGAGTTGCGCTGCGAATCGAGTGTGGCGGGAAGGGAGCTGCGTGGCGCCTGCGTCCGTTGGCAGCAGGGGCTGTGCTTTTGAGAGTTTGTTTGATTTCGGGACGACGACGACGACGACGACGACGACGACGACGACTGGTTGGTTGGTTGGTTGGTGGGTGGGGTGGCGTGCGCGTTTGTCGTACTGGGCGAGTCGATTGCCTGCCGGCTGGCGAAAGGTGCGCCGCCGCCCGTCTCGCGCTCTGTGTTTTTTTTTTTTTTTTTTTTTTTCTCTCTCTCTCTCTCTGTGTGTGTCGGCTGCGTTTTGTTTGCGGTGCGCGCGAAAACGGTGGTGCCGAAAGTGTGCCGGCGTGGCGTTGCGACCGCGACGAGCCGCGGGCGCGCCATTTGGCTGGTGTTGCGTGAAGAGCGGCTGTGTACGGGTAGTGGCTGTAGCCGTACGTGTACGTGCATCCGGCCCGGCCGCCAGCCCAGCCCAGCCCAGCCGAGTCGGGTGAGCGGAGGCCGACACGTGGTGGTGCTCTGTGCTCTCTCGGCTCGGGGGGGTTTGTGTGTGTGCGTGCGTGTGTGTGTGTCTCGTTCGCTCTCCGGAATCTGCTTGTTCTGCTGATCCCCGCCTGTCGGCGTCGTTTATTTTTACTTATTTATTTTTTACCTGTTGTTTGTTTTTCGACGTCGTCTTGCAGTTTTGTCCTTTGCGGCGTGCCGACGACCCGCCGCGCGACCTTATGAAACCCCAAAGCGTGGCGTGGCGTGGCGTGGCCGAGCCGCAGCAGCTAAGGGGGTGCGGCCGCCTCGACGCCTTAACCTCCTAAACTTCTTTAAGCCCCTTAACGCAGCCACCTAAACTAACGTAACCTAACCTAAGCTCTTAGGCCAACCCCCAAGTCGCCTTAACCTAACGTACGTGACCGCAACCTTAGCTTAACGCCTACGTTAAGACGTGACGTCACGTCAACGCTTAACCTAACCCTGACGCCTTCTTAGCCTAACGTTGACGTAACCTAAGGTAAGGTAACCGTTGAAAGAAAGAAACCACCTTTGTTTTTGACGTTGAGGCGTGTAAGGTCGGCTGTGAGGGCAGATTCGGTGTGTCTGTAGTTGGGGCTGGCTGGTAATTTATTTTGTTTGTTTGTTTATCGTTGTTTTGTTTTCGCCTGTGGCGGGGGGGTTGGCGCTCCGTCGGCCGGTGCCATGTTGCGCAGGCGGCGATCGTAAAAAAGTAAAAAAAAAAAAAGGAAAAAGAAAAAAAAAATGTGTTGGAAGGGCTGTGGGTGTTGGCGGGCGAGGCGAGAGGAGGAGGACGGCCCGCGGCCGTGGCCCGACGGCTGCGGGCCGATCGGGAAAACGGCGGAAGGCGATGGGGCGGCGGAGGTGCGTTTGTGCACGGCCGTCATCGCCGCACGACTCGGCTCGTGTGGCTGTGGCGCCGGCCGCGGTGGCCGGGCTGCCGCGGCGACGGTGTGGGAGTTTTGACGAAGGTTTGGCCATTGTGGCGGGTCGTCGGCTGGGGCTGTGGGGGCGGCATTTGGGCGGGGGCGGCGATTCTCGGCGGGCCGACCCAGGCTGTGGCGCGCGGTGGCTGCAGTTTGGCCGTGGTTTGCGGCGCCGCCGCGGCGACTGGTTGGCGACCGTGGTGTCGGTGTGTGTAGCCCCATCCTCGGTGGTTTGAATGGCGCGGGTGGTTGCGGCGCAGGTTGGGGGCTGCTCCGCGCAGGCTGTCGGACGTTGGGCGGTAGCAAGCGCGGGAGGCGCGGCGCGGCGGCGCGGCGGCGCGCCGAGTGGCGGCCGCTCTCTCGGCCGTCCGCGCCCGCCCGCGACACTGGCTGGGCCAGGCGCGTGCGCGGCTATTCTCTGCTGCGCGCCCCTCGCTGTTGTGCGTCGTCGAAGGAGAGAAGGAAGCGAAACCAAGGGGAAAAAAGAAAAGAGAACAAGCAAAAGATGGCAGACCAGGCGGCTACGAACGAGACTGCCGCGGCACCCGCCGCCACCGGCACTACGAAGAAGGCCAAGTCTGCGTCGTCTGCGAAGAAGCCGCGCGCCAAGCCTGCGCACCCGCGCACCTCTGAGATGGTGACGGCCGCCATCAAGAGTCTGAAGGAGCGCGGCGGGTCGTCGCTGCAGGCGATCAAGAAGTACATTGCCGCGCACTACAAGCTGGACGCGGAGAAGCTGGCGCCCTTTATCAAGAAGTACCTCAAGTCGGCCGTCGTGGCTGGCGAGCTGGTGCAGACGAAGGGGAAGGGCGCGTCGGGCTCTTTCAAGCTTGCCGGCGCCGGCGGCGGGGCGGCCGAGGGCGGCAAGGCTCGTGGTGGCGGCGGTGGTGCGAAGAAGAAGCGCGCCGCTCCGGCCAGCAAGGAGAAGAAGGGGGCCCGTGCGGCCGGCGCAAAGAAGGCTGGCGGCGTGAAGGCGGCGACCGGTCGGAAGGCGGGCGCCGCCAAGAAGGCGTCTGCGGCGTCGGCCGCTCCCGCGGGTGCGAAGAAGGCGGCTGCGGCCAAGCCGGCCAAGGCCAAGTCGCCGTCGAAGGCGAAGAAGGCCGCCAAGGTTCCGACGAAGAAGCCGAAGGCGCCGCGCCCGAAGAAGGCGACGGCGACGCCGTCTAAGGCGAAGGCTTCGCCCAAGAAGAAGAAGTAAAAAGGGCAGGGAAGGGTTGGCGGTTGACACCGTCGCCTGGTGGCCGGCGCGCAACCAGAGGCTGTCGCGCGGTCCCGGACAAAAACAAAAACGGCCCTTCTCAGGGCCATCAAAGCACGTCGGGAAGGTGTTGATTGTCGTGTCGTGGTCGGTCGGTTGCCTTGTCTGTCTGTCTGTCTGTCTTGCTTGCTGGCGTTTGTTTGTTTCATGTGTGGATGGTGGTTGGATTGTGGGGTCGTTGGCGGGCGTGGGCGGCGGCGCGCGGTTGGTGTTACATACAGTGTATTTTACTTTTATTATTTTTACCTATTTATTTTGCGCCGCGTTTGTTTGTTTGTCTTGGTGGTGGTTTTGGAATAGTCTTTTTTGCTTTGCTTTGCTTTCCGGGCGTCACGTTTTGTGCCGTGGCCTGTGTGGGTGGCGCTATTGACGCTTGCGACTTGGCTCGGCCGGTGCGGTGCTTTGTTTTTTTTTTTTTGGAAACGGCGGCGCCGGGCCGGGCCGGGGGTGGGACGACTGGACTGGAGAGTGAGTGGGGAACTAGTCGTTGCGACCGACAAAGTTTTGCTCGCGACGGAGAGACGTTAGTGGCCCTGAAAAGGGCCGTTTTGTTTGTTTGGCGGTGTGCGGGTTTAGGCGCGCTCGCCGCGGATGCGGCGCGCGAGCTGGATGTCCTTGGGCATGATGGTGACTCGCTTGGCGTGGATTGCGCACAGGTTGGTGTCTTCGAAGAGGCCGACGAGGTAGGCCTCGCTGGCCTCCTGCAGGGCCATGACTGCGGAGCTCTGGAAGCGCAGGTCGGTCTTGAAGTCCTGGGCGATCTCGCGCACTAGGCGCTGGAATGGCAGCTTGCGGATGAGCAGCTCTGTGCTCTTCTGGTAGCGCCTGATTTCTCGCAGGGCGACGGTGCCCGGCCTGTAGCGGTGGGGCTTCTTGACGCCGCCGGTGGCGGGCGCGCTCTTCCTCGCCGCCTTGGTGGCGAGCTGTTTGCGCGGCGCCTTTCCGCCGGTGGACTTGCGGGCCGTTTGCTTTGTCCGGGCCATGGCTACTGCGGATGCGGATGCGGATGCGGCGTGGAGGATATGCGTGCGCGACGGCGTCCGGTGCTGCCTTGACAACGGGCCCGCGCGCCCCGGGTGCTGCGCTTATATGCCCTCGGTGCGCGGTGGTGGGGGGAGGGGAGGGCGGGCCGCGGGGCCCCAGAGTCTATATAGGGGGGCGGCGCGCGCGCTGGGCGCCACAACCGTAGCCGACTCGCTAGCGCCGGGTGAGGAGCTTGCCTTGCTTTCTGTTTTTTATATTATTGTGGTTGAGACGCTTGAAGAAGAAGAATGACAGGCCGCGGCAAGGGAGGAAAGGGGCTCGGCAAGGGTGGCGCCAAGCGGCACCGCAAGGTGTTGCGCGACAACATCCAGGGCATCACGAAGCCCGCGATCCGCCGCCTGGCGCGCAGGGGCGGCGTGAAGCGCATCTCTGGTCTGATCTACGAGGAGACGCGCGGAGTGCTGAAGGTGTTCCTGGAGAACGTGATCCGCGACGCGGTGACGTACACTGAGCACGCCAAGCGCAAGACTGTGACGGCCATGGACGTGGTGTACGCCCTGAAGAGGCAGGGGCGCACCCTGTACGGTTTCGGCGGTTAGGCGGTGTGAGACCGAAGGAAGGAAAGAGAGATAGATTGAAAAACGGCCCTTTTCAGGGCCACCACAGTGATCGGAAGTTGAAAAGTGCGAAAGAGTCTGTGTTGCTGGTTTTTCTTTTCCTTTTTAGTCTACTTGGCCTTTTAGTTTTGTTTGGAGTTTTTTTTGACGTGGTGTGCGGTGCGGTTGGGAGGGAAGGAAGCGTGCCCTTGCGTTGTGTGAGCTCCTTCCTTCCTTCCTTCCTTCCCCTCCCTCTTTGCTTGTATGCTTCTTGTCGGTGGATGGGCTGTGTGTTGCGGCGCGGCTGAGTGCCGAGGGGTTATTTTTGAGGTGTGTTGTTGTGCGCCACGTGTGCTGGTTAATGGTCGCGAGACTGTGCGTGCGTGGAGTGGAGTGGAGGAGGTGGCCAAGTACGTGTGTACAAGATGGCGGCGCCTGTGTGTGTAAGAAGGAAAAACCGTACACAGAAAGAGAGAGAGAGAGAGAGAGAGAGAGAGAGAAAAGTGGTGCGACGAACGACTGGAATTCTGCTTTGGACGTAGGTTTGTGTGGTGGCCCTGAAAAGGGCCGATTGTGTTTTGTTTTTTTGAGCCGAGGCGGCAAATGGCGCGCTGCGTGCCAAGGGAGCACGCGGCGGTTGCCGATTGCGCTGTCTCTCTTTTAGGCCTTCTTCTCGGTCTTCTTTGGCAGCAGGACGGCCTGGATGTTGGGCAGGACACCTCCCTGTGCGATGGTGACGCCCGACAAGAGCTTGTTGAGCTCCTCGTCGTTGCGTATGGCGAGCTGCAGGTGGCGCGGGATGATGCGCGTCTTCTTGTTGTCGCGGGCCGCGTTTCCGGCCAGCTCGAGCACCTCAGCCGCGAGGTACTCCATGACGGCGGCGAGGTAGACGGGCGCCCCGGCGCCGACGCGCTCGGCGTAGTTTCCCTTGCGCAGGAGGCGGTGGATTCTGCCGACCGGGAACTGGAGCCCAGCCCTGCTTGAGCGGGACTTTGACTTGCCCTTGACTTTGCCTCCCTTTCCGCGTCCGGACATGGCGATGGGCTAGTTTGGAAAGAAGCGAGAAAGAAAAGCACAACGCCCCGAACGGTGCGAGCCGCAGCGAGTCGAGCAGCGGAGTGCGTGCCGGCGCCGGCGGGGTGGGGGTCCTTTATGGGCTCGGGTGCGGCGGCCGGTTGCGCGCGCGCCCCATTGGTCGGCGGCCGCAGCAGGGCGAGCTGGTAAAGGTGCGGCGTCGGCGTGCGGCGGGTGCCAAATCACACAGATTATCAATCAGTTCTTAGCAGCCCCAGATCTTCTCAGTAAAGTGACACTAATTATCACAAACATCTTGCCCCTGCTCCTAAATGGCAAATGAAAACCAGCACATCACTATCGCCATCTGGAACGCTGACGGTGTTTCCCACGACCGATTCGAGCTCGAGATGTTCCTCGATGATCATGGGGTGGATGTGGCACTCCTAAACGAGACCCACCTAACCCCTGATGAGAGCTTTCGAGTCCGAAATTATGTGTTGGCCAGAAATGACCGCCCTAACAGACCAGGTGGCGGTACAGCCATTCTCATTAAAAATCGAATATGCCACAGGGTAATACAAACGCCACCACTCATAAACACAGAGGCAACAGCAGTCGAAGTTATTCTTAACAACCACCCCACACTTCTGGTGGCGGCATACCACCCACCCCAAGCCAGACTGTTTCCCAGTGACCTGGACG
Source organism: Schistocerca gregaria (assembly GCF_023897955.1). NCBI lineage: Eukaryota > Metazoa > Arthropoda > Insecta > Orthoptera > Acrididae > Schistocerca > Schistocerca gregaria. The sequence continues at coordinate 43,224 of NW_026062601.1, read as the reverse complement.
ATCTCTTGGACATAAACCGCAGAACCATAATAGGAGGGGACCTGAATGCCAAGCACAGGGCATGGGGATGTCGTACTACAAACACAAGTGGCAACAAACTACTGAGATACCTTGATAACCATCCAGCAGTAAGGGTTGTCTCAACTGATGAGCCTACTCATGTTCCCTATGACTCCAGGTGCCTGCCTGACAAATTGGACATATTCCTCTTAAAAAACGTTAACCTCAACACAACGACAGAGGTAATCAACAGCCTAAATTCAGACCATAGCCCTGTTATTCTAAGATTTCAGGGTGACCAAGACATTCCAAGTAACAGAATAATTACAACTTACAACACAAATTGGGCGAGGTACAAGGAACTGGTCACTCTACACATACCTGACCAGGCTCCTGACATGCAGACCCCAGAAGAAATCGACCAGGCTATAGCAGAATTAACCCAAATCATCACGACGTGTGGGGAAGCATCAACCATCAAAATAACGCACAACAGCGGACGGAGCAACCTGCCCCCAGACCTTGCGCAACTAATTACGGATAAGAACAGAACGCGCAAGAGATGGCAAACTTTTCGTGACCCCCAAGACAGGAGACGCATGTTTAGGATGGCCAGGGAAATCCAGACCAGACTTAAACTACTACGAAGTGCTAGATGGGAACAAAGCCTGCAAACAGCAGAGCAAAATCCCGAAAAATTCTGGGGAATCATCAGATCCAGGCGACAACCCCAAAAAGCCAGCAGACCACTTCATGGGCAAAACGGTTTAGTCTATACCCCACATGACAAAGCAACCGCCATGGCAAACACGCTCGAGCTGCAGTTCCAAGAGAATATAATCGATGAAGACGAGGAAGAAGCAGAAGCCCTGGAGCGCAGAGTTGAGCGTCACCTACATCGAACACTTCGTGCCAGACCAGTCACCAACTTTGTGCCGACCACTGAACGTGCAGTCTCTGTTCTCATCAGGCGAATCGGCAATGCAAAAGCCCCTGGTCCCGATAACATCAAACCCCCCTTTCTTAGAAACCTTCCTCAACCTGCTATCTCTCACCTTACAGCCATCCTAAACAGTTGCCTCTCCATACAATACTTCCCTTCAGCCTGGAAGGTTGCAAAAGTTATTTCCATTCCAAAGCCCAATAAAGATCAGTTATTCCCGCAAAACCACCGCCCTATCTCCCTACTATGTCATCTCTCCAAACTTCTCGAAATTCTTATACAAAACTCCCTACTCCAGTTTCTATCCATAAACAACATCATCATCCCTGAACAATTTGGTTTTCGTGCTGGACATAGCACTGTACAGCAAGCCATTCGCCTGGTGGAGCATGTCTGCACGGAGAAGAGCCAGGGCAACAGCACCGCAGCTATTTTCTTGGATATTGAAAAGGCTTTTGATCGTGTTTGGCATGACGGCTTGCTATATAAGATCTCCAAACTCAACTGCCCTCTCCACCTGCTGAAAATCATTCAGTCTTTCCTCTCTGACAGGAAATTTTACTCATACATAGAAAAGGCAAAAAGTGGCATGAAACTCATAGAAGCAGGTGTCCCACAGGGATCTGTGCTTGGCCCCCTCCTATATCTTCTGTATACAAATGACATCCCGAAAGAGCCGGGTGGCAACATAGCCTTATATGCTGATGACACAGCACTCTATCTCAGTGGCAGAAACATTAATTACCTAGCCTACAGCCTACAACGACATCTCAACAAAGTTGCAAACTGGTGCAACATCTGGAAAATAAAAATAAATGCTGACAAATGTCAAACAATCCTATTTTCTCATAAAATCAAGAAACCCATAATAAACATCACTTACAATGAACAAATACTCCCATGGAAAAATGAAATCACATACTTAGGACTAAAATTGGACAAAAACCTAACATTCAAGCATCACATAAGAGAGGCTAGGAACAAAGGCTCCGCCCGGCTCTACCAACTATACCCATTATTAAAGGGAATGGGATTGTCCATATCAGCAAAGCTCAGAATCTGGAAAACAATAGTCCTGCCTGTCATCCTCTACGGCTCTGAAGTGTGGAGCATGGCAGCAGACACTAATCTAGCCCAATTGGAGGTCGTCCAAAATAAAACCCTAAGAATTATTGCAGACGTACCAAGACTGACTAGCAATGAGGAAATCAGGGCAATGCTAGGGCAACCCTCTTTCTATCACATAATCAAACAAAAATCACAAACATTCTACGAATCATCTCATTCATCACCGTACCAGCTCATCAATACACTGGGACGGAACCCTCACCCTCAACTCAGAGCTCCTATCAACACACTCCATCGCCACTACAGGCGGTAACCATCTTCTCATCCTCATGAAACAGGATACTCATCTCCACCTCTATCAACATCATCATCACTAACGCCATCCACCCGGGGGGAAAATCCCCAAGCCATTACTGCACACAAGCCACATACGAACCCACAGGATCATTTCGTGAGACAGAGCGTTGAAAGAACGCTGGCTCTCCAGAACTAGCATGGGTGCAAACCCAGCCATCTCATGTCCGGCGGGTGCCACTGTGTGGGGAGACGCTGACTGGAGCGGAGCGCTTGACTGACTGACTGCGCGTGCCTGCCTGCCTGCCTGCCTGTTTGTTCGTGATGCCGCCCAAGACTAGCGGGAAAGCCGCCAAGAAGGCTGGCAAGGCGCAGAAGAACATTTCGAAGGGCGACAAGAAGAAGAAGCGCAAGAGGAAGGAGAGCTATGCCATCTACATCTACAAGGTGCTGAAGCAGGTGCACCCGGACACGGGCATCTCTTCGAAGGCGATGAGCATCATGAACAGCTTCGTGAACGACATTTTCGAGCGCATTGCGGCCGAGGCTTCTCGCCTGGCGCACTACAACAAGCGCTCGACCATCACGTCCCGCGAGATCCAGACCGCTGTGCGGCTCTTGCTGCCTGGCGAGCTGGCCAAGCACGCGGTGAGCGAGGGCACGAAGGCGGTGACCAAGTACACGAGCTCCAAGTAAGGAGGTGGCTCTTGGAAATGGGAGGCTCGTCCGCGGCGCGGCGAAGAAAAGAAAAAAAAAACGGCCCTTTTCAGGGCCACCAAAATGCCTTTGCGGGAAGGGCGGAATTGTTGTTGTTGTGAGCGGGTGGACGGCGGCACAGCTGTAGCTGTAGCTTGTGGTGTGGTGTGGTGCGGCGCCGGCGCCTTTGGTTTTGGTGTGACGTTGGGATACGCACTTTAGCCACAGCCGGGTCGTGGGCGTGGGTGTTTCGAGACGTGTTGGTGTTAGGGGGGCGGATCGCTGGAGTTGGCTTGTTTGATATATATATTTTTTTTTTTTTTGTCCCCTTTGTATGGTATGGCCGGAGGTGTGGAACGGAAAGCAAACCGCGATTGTCGGATGTCACACCGTTGGTGGCGAGGGTGAGAAACACGTTGCCGCCTACAGCTGCTTCTACGCCGAGCGGGTGGGTTAAGTTAGTTAGTTGGTTGGTTGGGCGACGTAAAAGTGGAGCGTGGAGGTGGTGTGTGTGAACGTGAGGAGACACGCATTGCATTGTATTTGTACGCGCGAGGTGAGTTAGGAGACCACGCGCCACGACGTACGGTGCCCTCTTTCGACCTGACGTCTGACGTCTGGTTTTTGTTTGTGGAGGCGGTGTCGTCATTCTGGATGTACGTGTATTTTCCGCTCAGTTGAGTGAGGTGACGCGAGACGACGGCGTCGGTGGTGTTTTTGTTTTGTTGTTGGCGCCCCGGGGATGAAGAGGGGCACCCGACGGTAACGAGAGGTTGCACTTTGTGATCGGTCGAATGTCCGGGGAGCGAGGAATAGGGTGGGGGGTTGAAAAGAAAACGCCAGTGTAGGGCAACGGGACGGTGAACGTTCCCGTGGTGTCGGAGGTGTGCAGTGGGGGGGAGGAAAAAAAAAAAAAAAAAAAAAAAAAAAAAAAAAAAGCGCGTAACGGCGCGGCTGCCGTGGTGGAAACGTTCTCTCCAACTTTGGTGGTGTCCCCTGTGTGTTTTGTTGTTCTCTATATCGTGTGTCCCCTCGCACAAGACGCTCTCTGGGCGGGTTTGATTCATTCATTTTTGCATAGTCACGTAGCGTAGAATGGAATGCGCAAGAGTTGAGTGAGACTGGCGACGGTATATGGTCTGAGCAGCGTCAGCTGCACTGCACTCCCCGGAAAAGAATCTTGGATGCCGTGCTAACTGAAATTTGGTGGACGGGGTTCTCAAGGCTGTTTTCCTATTTTGTTGTTTGTTTGTTTGTCTCTAGTTGAGATGGTGAAATGACGTCGAAGAAGCAGTATTGCAAATACTGTTATGGAAATGCCCTAGTTTGATGAAAGGAAATGTGTGTTGAATACAGGATGGTAAAGACCAAGTGCGTTGAAAGAAACGTTGTGAAGGAACGAACGTTCCCTGAATTGGTTTCTTTTTGTTCCCGAGTTGTGTACAATGGACGACGGTTGTGCCATATCGCAGCATTGCATCATCCCCAGGTTTTATTTCAATTGAGCGATAAAAAAAGGAAACAGAGAAGAACAAGAACACTATCGAAATGGTCTATGGTGTGTGACCCACAATTGTTGTCTTTAAATCACTTACCCAACCATGTCGTAAAAATATTTTTTTTTTTACAGTGGCTGCCGAATGACCTAGATGTAACAGAGAGAGAGAAACACATGGCGTGTCAGATGTTTGTTTTCTTTTCCCCCCCGTCAAGTGGCAAATGCGAACACCGTCAGCTGTAATTGACGATCGACACTAGTATGGCGCGAAAAGGGGGTGCGACCTGTGCAGTTGTGGGTGAAACTTTGGGTGATGGGCTGTCATGCGGCATCGCGTGCGTTCATTACCCCTCGGCGGCGGCGGCGGCGCCGCAGCTCCGTCCAGCTCGCGCTCTCGGAAACAACCGTCTCCGTCACTGCAATTTTCAAAGGGAAACCTGTGTGGCCGGTGGGGGTGTGTCAACCGTTGGCCTCAAGCTCCGCCGACAAAAAGTGTTGAGTGTATCCAGTGTGAGAGAGGTTGACGCTTTTCGTGGTGTGTGTGTGTGTGTGTGTGTGTGGCAATGTTTTGAAAAGTTTGCAACGTACGTTAAGAAGTGTTGACGCTGAAACTTGCGGGCTGTGTGGCCCTGGTGGTTGGCTGGCTGGAGACGCGGGCGTGTCCAGTCGGTCGGTTGTTGTGGCTGAAAGGTACGTATACGGTTCCGCCGTCCCGTCGGAACTGCGTCTGTCTGGAAGGTATGACGTGACGTGCAGTTTTTATTAGGTCAGCCCTTGTTGTGTATTGTTCCATTTGTTGCTCACTCGTCACCCGTATTTGGTGTGGCGATGTATGTGGACGTACTGCTGGATCAGTGTCAGGGTTTCCGTGGGAGGTGTTGGTTGGGTTGGATTTGCCTGACACGGCTGAGTCCGCAATTGGCCTGCCGTTCGTTGATGCGATATGTGGGTTCTGAGGAAGAATGTGTACGAGATAGTTGCCCCTGCCCTGCCCTTTCTTTCGCGTTCGTGTGTGCCCCCCTTGTTGTGTAGTGTGGGTTGAACATGGTTCTTTACCGAGTGGGGGGGAATGGGATGGACGGATCCGTTGCTGTTGCTGTCACCGTCAAGACAACGCACGCACGCACCCCTGTCCTACGAGAAGGTGTGTCAACCGGGGTTTCGGTAGTCGTGTGTGTAGGGGACGGGGAGAAGCAAAGTGGAGAGTGCGGCACGGGCAGAGAGTGGAATTGGGGCGCGTTGATGTTGGGAAACATCCCCCAAGGGTTGCGGGATGATGTGGCGGTGAGAGCGGGGGGCGGGGGAGAAAAGAAAAGCGAAAAAGAACTAAGGAAGAGGAGGAGGCGTGCGTGTGCGCAGTGGCGGGGCCCCAAAGACCTGTCGTGTGGTGTCGGCCGAACGCGTGTGCGGGGCAGCGTCGGCACGGAGAGAGAGAGAGAGAGAGAGAGAGAGAGAGAGAGAGAGAGAGAGAGCGAGCTGGTCTGATGGGTATTTTTTTACCCCCTGTACTCGAAGGACCGGATCTGTCCTTGATCCCTGCCTTCTGTCTGATTATGTTGGGTAACAAAATGATGGGATGATAGGGTCTCTTGGGTGTGTGTAGATGTTTGTTGTTTGAGTGAGTGTTATGGTGTTTGTATTTTATTTTTGTTTATCATGGTATGTTGTAGTTTGTGGTGTTTTGTCGTGATGGGAAATGTCGTTCTTGGGTCGGGTGGATTTTGTCCCAGATTTCTGATGAGTGGGTGGTTCGAATCCGTGGTTTGGTGGGAAAAAAAAAAAAAACTTTATGGATTTTTGTTTGGATGATTTCCGGGATTTTGAGTATGTTATGGTTTGTGTATATGTCTCGGTTTGTCTGGTACCGGCCGGCATCAGCAGCAATTCTGAATTATTTGTTGTGCACCCTTTTTTTTACTCTTGTTATGTTGGTGTCTGCGGCCATTGACCAGATTTTCAGAGCCGTAAGTGATGGCTGGTTCCTATGACGGTTTTGAAGATTTTCTTTTTGGCGCGCATATTTATTCTGTTTCCTTTGATGATTGGGCACAGTCTGAATATTGCTGGTGCAGCCTTGTTACAAACGTGTGTAACGTGGTCTCTAAATGTCAACCTCTTGTCCAGCTTGATGCCTAGATACTTTATTGTGCCTGACCATGGAAGATTGTTATTTCTGAGGCGTATACGCAGGTTAGGAGGTATTCTTTTTGAATGTGAATCGTATTGTATTGCTTGGGTTTTCTCCGCGTTTATTGTTTTTTTGGTTAGCCCATTTCTGGATGGATTGTAGGTGTTGCTCTATTTTTGTGACTCTATATTGCAGGTTAGAACTGCTGCGGTAGACTGCAGTGTCGTCTGCAAATAGTGACAAGTGTCCTCCCAGCTGTTTGTTTGTGTATATTGAGTAGAGAATGGGCCCCAGCACTGAGCCTTGCGGGACTCCAGCCTCTATGGATCTAGTGTTACTTGCCGCTCCTGGTACATGGACATAGAATGCTCTGTTGCGGAGAAAAGAAGCAATAATGTGGATGGGGCAGTTGTACTGGTGGAGCTTGTAGATAAGGCGTTATCCGAATGCTTTTCCAATGTCAAGCAGGACTGCTCCAGTACTGTGTCTAATGTTTCTGGCCTGACATATGTGCTCGACTAGTCTGGTCACCCGGTGGGTGGTGCTGTGTTCTTCGCGGAATCGGAATTGTTGTGGGATGATTATGTTGTTATCCTTTAAGAATTGAATTTCTTCAGTTCAGTTTGAATGAGCTTTCCGAGGACCTTTCCAAGGAAGTTGGCCTATAGTTTTGCGGAAATAATAAGTCCTTGTTTGGCTTTGGTAATGTGATGACTCGGGCCTGTTTCCAAGTAGTTTAGTCTGAAGCAAGCATTATATACTGATGTTAGATAGATAATTGATAGTTGCTGGAGGTAGGTGATGTAGTAGTTGCGGTTTGATGGAATCTGGGCCTGATGCCTTCTTAGGATGTGTGTATGTTTGTGATGTGATAAGATACGGGGTTTCTGCGTTTATTGGATTGTGAAAGATGTTCTGATCGGGGCACTTAGGATGCGGTTTTACCCTTCTGAGTACCATTTCCTGGTGGTCATCAGTTTCGCCATCTACCGCTTCTGGTGCTTGGAATTGCCTTTCTAGTGAATCCGCCAGTGCTTCAGCTCGGTCTGTGGGGTCGTTCCTTCCCCATGTAGATGTAGATGTTTCGTGTTTAGTTTACGAGTTTTAAGAAATTTCCAGAATTTTTCCTGGTCCCTTTCTGCTTCTCGTAACGTTTCCTCCCACGCCTCGCTACGGTGGTTTTCGGAGCTCTCTTTTTGATCCTCCCGGCCAATTGCTCTGATTTTCGTCGGTCGGCTGGGTCCCTGTAGTTTCTGGCGCGCGCGGGCTGCGGTTGGCGCCTTTGGTGGCAACGGCCGGGGCAAGCAGCGGTGTGTGGTGTGGTGCGGGGCGGGCAGGGGCAGTGGCAGTGGTGGTTGACGGATGGCCTGGGGGCCGAAAAACGGGCCGGCCGGCGGACGGCGGACGGATGTTGAGAGAGGCGGCGCGCACGCGTCTCGCGCGGACACAGGCGCCACAGCGTTGATTGGAAGGAGGTGCGGTGCGGTGCGGGGATGGGCCCAGGAAAAAAGACGGTCGTGGCCCCTGTCTTGGGTGCGTGTCGACGTCAGCACCGTCGGTGTGGTGTGGTGTGGTGTGGTGTGGTGTGGTGTGGGCAGGGAGGGGGGGAAAAGCGGGCTGCGGGCTGCGGGCTGCGGAGGGAATGGTGGTGGGGAGTAGGCACACATGTGGGCGGGCGCAAAATCGGCCGGTGCCCGTAAACCGCGGCGGGATATTGGGTGGAAAAGAGGGAAATTGTAGAAAGGAAAACAAGCGGAGGGGGCGAATGTGGTGGGGTGGGGGGACGGGCGGGGGCGAGGCGACAGCTTGCTTTTTCTTTTTCATTTTATTCTGTTGTAGTGTTTTTGTTTTTTTGTTTTTTTGCGTGTGTGTGGCCTTGGAGAGGCTGGTCTTGTCTGGCTTACGCTTTGGGTGCGTGTGTTGGTACTTTTTCGTTTTTTCTTGTTCTGCAGAGCAGGGGCGGGGCGGTGGGTACGGCTGGCTGGCTGTGCCCAGAGGAGGAGGAGGAGACGCTGGCGGCGGGCCCGGCTCCTGGGGCTGCTGTTGCATGCGCTGTGCAAAGAAAGGAAGAGTGGGTTTGTTTGGCTGGTTGAAGTGCATTATTTAAGTGTGGGCTTGCCGGCCTGGCTCCGATGCGCAGGTAGATAGATGCCGGCGGCGACCGCAGGCAGGCGCGTTGTGTGTACAGAGGGACGAGCCATGTGTTTTGCAAGCAGGACGTGGCGTGCCGAGTGGAGAGGAGGCGGCGGCTCGGCCCGGTTCGGCCCGGCCCGGCCCGGCCCGGCCCGGTCCGGCGGTGCCGCGCTGTTGTCGCGGACGTGAGCGCCCCCTGGCGGGCGGGTGGTTGGCGGCGGCGTGGTGGACGCGTGTGGCAGTTGTGTGCACGGGTTGCTTGGGCGAGTGAGCAGTGGCTGGCGGTGTTGGCGCGTCGTCGGGGAGGTACGTGTTGCGGCCGCGTCTGCTGCGCGCTGCGTCGTTGTGTCGACTGTGTGTGGGCGTGGGCACGTGTGCTCTGCCGAGGGCGTCGTAAAAAAGTGGGTCGCGGTGTGCGTGCGTAGCCCGTGATGATGTATTGTGCGTCGCGCCGTTGTGTGCGAAACGGATGCCGAGAGGTGTGTGGTAAGTGCGAAGCGCGAATGTGCGGCGTTTGGCGGTTTCGGTGTGTTTTCTGTTTTTGCGGCGTGAGAGTGGGGCTGGCTGGCTGGCTGTTGTTGGTTGCCTTGTGTGTGTAGGTTGATGGCGCGACGCGGAGGGGACGCCGTTTGCTGCGTGCCTTGCCTCGCGTGTGTTGGCGCGCCGTGCATGTGTTTGGGTCGTGGGGGCGGTGTTTTTGTTTGTATTTGGATTTTCATTTTTTGGCGTGTTGTGTCGTGTATGGCAAGGGCGAGAGGAGTAGTGCGGTAGTGGTAGTGCAGTAGTGTCGTTGCGGCACGGGCGTCTGGTGGGGCTGTGCGTCGTGGCGGGGAAGGTGTGTAGGTTGCGGCGATGCGGCGAGCCCAGCCCGTCGTTTGACGGTGTGCCGGGTGAGTTGCGCTGCGAATCGAGTGTGGCGGGAAGGGAGCTGCGTGGCGCCTGCGTCCGTTGGCAGCAGGGGCTGTGCTTTTGAGAGTTTGTTTGATTTCGGGACGACGACGACGACGACGACGACGACGACGACGACTGGTTGGTTGGTTGGTTGGTGGGTGGGGTGGCGTGCGCGTTTGTCGTACTGGGCGAGTCGATTGCCTGCCGGCTGGCGAAAGGTGCGCCGCCGCCCGTCTCGCGCTCTGTGTTTTTTTTTTTTTTTTTTTTTCTCTCTCTCTCTCTCTGTGTGTGTCGGCTGCGTTTTGTTTGCGGTGCGCGCGAAAACGGTGGTGCCGAAAGTGTGCCGGCGTGGCGTTGCGACCGCGACGAGCCGCGGGCGCGCCATTTGGCTGGTGTTGCGTGAAGAGCGGCTGTGTACGGGTAGTGGCTGTAGCCGTACGTGTACGTGCATCCGGCCCGGCCGCCAGCCCAGCCCAGCCCAGCCGAGTCGGGTGAGCGGAGGCCGACACGTGGTGGTGCTCTGTGCTCTCTCGGCTCGGGGGGGTTTGTGTGTGTGCGTGCGTGTGTGTGTGTCTCGTTCGCTCTCCGGAATCTGCTTGTTCTGCTGATCCCCGCCTGTCGGCGTCGTTTATTTTTACTTATTTATTTTTTACCTGTTGTTTGTTTTTCGACGTCGTCTTGCAGTTTTGTCCTTTGCGGCGTGCCGACGACCCGCCGCGCGACCTTATGAAACCCCAAAGCGTGGCGTGGCGTGGCGTGGCCGAGCCGCAGCAGCTAAGGGGGTGCGGCCGCCTCGACGCCTTAACCTCCTAAACTTCTTTAAGCCCCTTAACGCAGCCACCTAAACTAACGTAACCTAACCTAAGCTCTTAGGCCAACCCCCAAGTCGCCTTAACCTAACGTACGTGACCGCAACCTTAGCTTAACGCCTACGTTAAGACGTGACGTCACGTCAACGCTTAACCTAACCCTGACGCCTTCTTAGCCTAACGTTGACGTAACCTAAGGTAAGGTAACCGTTGAAAGAAAGAAACCACCTTTGTTTTTGACGTTGAGGCGTGTAAGGTCGGCTGTGAGGGCAGATTCGGTGTGTCTGTAGTTGGGGCTGGCTGGTAATTTATTTTGTTTGTTTGTTTATCGTTGTTTTGTTTTCGCCTGTGGCGGGGGGGTTGGCGCTCCGTCGGCCGGTGCCATGTTGCGCAGGCGGCGATCGTAAAAAAGTAAAAAAAAAAAAAGGAAAAAGAAAAAAAAAATGTGTTGGAAGGGCTGTGGGTGTTGGCGGGCGAGGCGAGAGGAGGAGGACGGCCCGCGGCCGTGGCCCGACGGCTGCGGGCCGATCGGGAAAACGGCGGAAGGCGATGGGGCGGCGGAGGTGCGTTTGTGCACGGCCGTCATCGCCGCACGACTCGGCTCGTGTGGCTGTGGCGCCGGCCGCGGTGGCCGGGCTGCCGCGGCGACGGTGTGGGAGTTTTGACGAAGGTTTGGCCATTGTGGCGGGTCGTCGGCTGGGGCTGTGGGGGCGGCATTTGGGCGGGGGCGGCGATTCTCGGCGGGCCGACCCAGGCTGTGGCGCGCGGTGGCTGCAGTTTGGCCGTGGTTTGCGGCGCCGCCGCGGCGACTGGTTGGCGACCGTGGTGTCGGTGTGTGTAGCCCCATCCTCGGTGGTTTGAATGGCGCGGGTGGTTGCGGCGCAGGTTGGGGGCTGCTCCGCGCAGGCTGTCGGACGTTGGGCGGTAGCAAGCGCGGGAGGCGCGGCGCGGCGGCGCGGCGGCGCGCCGAGTGGCGGCCGCTCTCTCGGCCGTCCGCGCCCGCCCGCGACACTGGCTGGGCCAGGCGCGTGCGCGGCTATTCTCTGCTGCGCGCCCCTCGCTGTTGTGCGTCGTCGAAGGAGAGAAGGAAGCGAAACCAAGGGGAAAAAAGAAAAGAGAACAAGCAAAAGATGGCAGACCAGGCGGCTACGAACGAGACTGCCGCGGCACCCGCCGCCACCGGCACTACGAAGAAGGCCAAGTCTGCGTCGTCTGCGAAGAAGCCGCGCGCCAAGCCTGCGCACCCGCGCACCTCTGAGATGGTGACGGCCGCCATCAAGAGTCTGAAGGAGCGCGGCGGGTCGTCGCTGCAGGCGATCAAGAAGTACATTGCCGCGCACTACAAGCTGGACGCGGAGAAGCTGGCGCCCTTTATCAAGAAGTACCTCAAGTCGGCCGTCGTGGCTGGCGAGCTGGTGCAGACGAAGGGGAAGGGCGCGTCGGGCTCTTTCAAGCTTGCCGGCGCCGGCGGCGGGGCGGCCGAGGGCGGCAAGGCTCGTGGTGGCGGCGGTGGTGCGAAGAAGAAGCGCGCCGCTCCGGCCAGCAAGGAGAAGAAGGGGGCCCGTGCGGCCGGCGCAAAGAAGGCTGGCGGCGTGAAGGCGGCGACCGGTCGGAAGGCGGGCGCCGCCAAGAAGGCGTCTGCGGCGTCGGCCGCTCCCGCGGGTGCGAAGAAGGCGGCTGCGGCCAAGCCGGCCAAGGCCAAGTCGCCGTCGAAGGCGAAGAAGGCCGCCAAGGTTCCGACGAAGAAGCCGAAGGCGCCGCGCCCGAAGAAGGCGACGGCGACGCCGTCTAAGGCGAAGGCTTCGCCCAAGAAGAAGAAGTAAAAAGGGCAGGGAAGGGTTGGCGGTTGACACCGTCGCCTGGTGGCCGGCGCGCAACCAGAGGCTGTCGCGCGGTCCCGGACAAAAACAAAAACGGCCCTTCTCAGGGCCATCAAAGCACGTCGGGAAGGTGTTGATTGTCGTGTCGTGGTCGGTCGGTTGCCTTGTCTGTCTGTCTGTCTGTCTTGCTTGCTGGCGTTTGTTTGTTTCATGTGTGGATGGTGGTTGGATTGTGGGGTCGTTGGCGGGCGTGGGCGGCGGCGCGCGGTTGGTGTTACATACAGTGTATTTTACTTTTATTATTTTTACCTATTTATTTTGCGCCGCGTTTGTTTGTTTGTCTTGGTGGTGGTTTTGGAATAGTCTTTTTTGCTTTGCTTTGCTTTCCGGGCGTCACGTTTTGTGCCGTGGCCTGTGTGGGTGGCGCTATTGACGCTTGCGACTTGGCTCGGCCGGTGCGGTGCTTTGTTTTTTTTTTTTTGGAAACGGCGGCGCCGGGCCGGGCCGGGGGTGGGACGACTGGACTGGAGAGTGAGTGGGGAACTAGTCGTTGCGACCGACAAAGTTTTGCTCGCGACGGAGAGACGTTAGTGGCCCTGAAAAGGGCCGTTTTGTTTGTTTGGCGGTGTGCGGGTTTAGGCGCGCTCGCCGCGGATGCGGCGCGCGAGCTGGATGTCCTTGGGCATGATGGTGACTCGCTTGGCGTGGATTGCGCACAGGTTGGTGTCTTCGAAGAGGCCGACGAGGTAGGCCTCGCTGGCCTCCTGCAGGGCCATGACTGCGGAGCTCTGGAAGCGCAGGTCGGTCTTGAAGTCCTGGGCGATCTCGCGCACTAGGCGCTGGAATGGCAGCTTGCGGATGAGCAGCTCTGTGCTCTTCTGGTAGCGCCTGATTTCTCGCAGGGCGACGGTGCCCGGCCTGTAGCGGTGGGGCTTCTTGACGCCGCCGGTGGCGGGCGCGCTCTTCCTCGCCGCCTTGGTGGCGAGCTGTTTGCGCGGCGCCTTTCCGCCGGTGGACTTGCGGGCCGTTTGCTTTGTCCGGGCCATGGCTACTGCGGATGCGGATGCGGATGCGGCGTGGAGGATATGCGTGCGCGACGGCGTCCGGTGCTGCCTTGACAACGGGCCCGCGCGCCCCGGGTGCTGCGCTTATATGCCCTCGGTGCGCGGTGGTGGGGGGAGGGGAGGGCGGGCCGCGGGGCCCCAGAGTCTATATAGGGGGGCGGCGCGCGCGCTGGGCGCCACAACCGTAGCCGACTCGCTAGCGCCGGGTGAGGAGCTTGCCTTGCTTTCTGTTTTTTATATTATTGTGGTTGAGACGCTTGAAGAAGAAGAATGACAGGCCGCGGCAAGGGAGGAAAGGGGCTCGGCAAGGGTGGCGCCAAGCGGCACCGCAAGGTGTTGCGCGACAACATCCAGGGCATCACGAAGCCCGCGATCCGCCGCCTGGCGCGCAGGGGCGGCGTGAAGCGCATCTCTGGTCTGATCTACGAGGAGACGCGCGGAGTGCTGAAGGTGTTCCTGGAGAACGTGATCCGCGACGCGGTGACGTACACTGAGCACGCCAAGCGCAAGACTGTGACGGCCATGGACGTGGTGTACGCCCTGAAGAGGCAGGGGCGCACCCTGTACGGTTTCGGCGGTTAGGCGGTGTGAGACCGAAGGAAGGAAAGAGAGATAGATTGAAAAACGGCCCTTTTCAGGGCCACCACAGTGATCGGAAGTTGAAAAGTGCGAAAGAGTCTGTGTTGCTGGTTTTTCTTTTCCTTTTTAGTCTACTTGGCCTTTTAGTTTTGTTTGGAGTTTTTTTTGACGTGGTGTGCGGTGCGGTTGGGAGGGAAGGAAGCGTGCCCTTGCGTTGTGTGAGCTCCTTCCTTCCTTCCTTCCTTCCCCTCCCTCTTTGCTTGTATGCTTCTTGTCGGTGGATGGGCTGTGTGTTGCGGCGCGGCTGAGTGCCGAGGGGTTATTTTTGAGGTGTGTTGTTGTGCGCCACGTGTGCTGGTTAATGGTCGCGAGACTGTGCGTGCGTGGAGTGGAGTGGAGGAGGTGGCCAAGTACGTGTGTACAAGATGGCGGCGCCTGTGTGTGTAAGAAGGAAAAACCGTACACAGAAAGAGAGAGAGAGAGAGAGAGAGAGAGAGAGAAAAGTGGTGCGACGAACGACTGGAATTCTGCTTTGGACGTAGGTTTGTGTGGTGGCCCTGAAAAGGGCCGATTGTGTTTTGTTTTTTTTTTTTTGAGCCGAGGCGGCAAATGGCGCGCTGCGTGCCAAGGGAGCACGCGGCGGTTGCCGATTGCGCTGTCTCTCTTTTAGGCCTTCTTCTCGGTCTTCTTTGGCAGCAGGACGGCCTGGATGTTGGGCAGGACACCTCCCTGTGCGATGGTGACGCCCGACAAGAGCTTGTTGAGCTCCTCGTCGTTGCGTATGGCGAGCTGCAGGTGGCGCGGGATGATGCGCGTCTTCTTGTTGTCGCGGGCCGCGTTTCCGGCCAGCTCGAGCACCTCAGCCGCGAGGTACTCCATGACGGCGGCGAGGTAGACGGGCGCCCCGGCGCCGACGCGCTCGGCGTAGTTTCCCTTGCGCAGGAGGCGGTGGATTCTGCCGACCGGGAACTGGAGCCCAGCCCTGCTTGAGCGGGACTTTGACTTGCCCTTGACTTTGCCTCCCTTTCCGCGTCCGGACATGGCGATGGGCTAGTTTGGAAAGAAGCGAGAAAGAAAAGCACAACGCCCCGAACGGTGCGAGCCGCAGCGAGTCGAGCAGCGGAGTGCGTGCCGGCGCCGGCGGGGTGGGGGTCCTTTATGGGCTCGGGTGCGGCGGCCGGTTGCGCGCGCGCCCCATTGGTCGGCGGCCGCAGCAGGGCGAGCTGGTAAAGGTGCGGCGTCGGCGTGCGGCGGGTGCCGGAATGCCAACGGCATTTCGAATCAGAAGCAAACGCTGGAGTACTTTCTCGATGACAATGGTGTCGATGTAGCGCTCATATCAGAGACACACCTGCGCCCACAACAGACCTTAGCTATAAGAAATTTCAGTATGTATAGGAATGATAGGGTAAACCGCCCTGGAGGCGGCACACTAGTATTAGTTAAAAATAGGTTACCCCATAGGTTAGTCGACTTGCCCCAACTCGAGAGAGTTGAAGCAAGCGCAATTGAAATCAAAACAGAACAAGGCCTTGTAATACTAGTCGCAGTCTATCACCCTCCTGGTAGGAACATCCCCACTAACGACATAGATTCACTTTTAAACTTAGGTCCCAAAGTCATACTTGGTGGAGACTTGAATGCCAAAAATCGAGCCTGGGGTTGTAGGGCCAGCAACGCCTGTGGTAGGGCACTGCACAACTATATCCTAAATCATAATGAGGTCAGCATCGTCGCCCCCGACGAACCGACCCATTTCCACACAAATGAAACTGTCCGTCCGGACATCTTGGATATATTTGTGACTAAAAACTTCCACTGGGCACTAAACCCAGTAGTGTTCAATGATCTCGACTCTGACCACAACCCCGTAGGCCTAGAGCTAGCTGGTGCCAGACACAAAGGAGCGGACAAGGCCTTCTACACTTACGAAACTGACTGGAACGAATACAAGACTCTCGTTGACCTTCACACCACAGAACCCGCTAGGCTCAATAACCGAAGGGACATAGATAATGCAGTGGAGCACTTTACCGACATTTTAAAAGTCTGTAGCAGGCAAACAACCACTAGGACTAGACACCTGAACAGGCGCCAAGACCTGCCAGAGGAAATACAAGAGCTGCTTCGCACTAAACGCCGCTTCAGGAAACGTTGGCAGGCCTACAGAGACCCCATAGACAGGCGCATAGCGAGCAGCCTTGCTCAAGAAGTGAGGGTCCACCTGCAAGAGTACAGAAGCGCACGCTGGGAGCAGACACTACGGGAAACACAAGACAACCCACAGAAATTTTGGCGAATCGTAAAGTCGCGTAAGGAGACGACTAAATCCATCAAACCGCTCCACGGAGAAAATGGGCTTGTCTATGATCCCCCTGAAAAAGCAGAAGCTATGGCCAACTCGCTAGAGCTACAGTTTCGTGAAAACGTAATTGACGACGAAGACGCCGACGAGCACGAAGAGAGAGTAATCCGCACAGTCCCAGGAATCCTGAGAAGACGCCCCGAGACCGTATTTGAGCCTGTGTCCTGCCAAACAGTCTGCTCAACCATAAACGGGATCGGTAACTCCAAATCCCCGGGCCCCGACGGCATAAAGCCACTACAGCTCAAACACCTTCCCGACTCAGCTTTCCTTTACCTAACCAACATCCTCAACGCCTGCCTGAAACATAACCACTTCCCATCGGCATGGAAGATAGCCAAAGTCATCACACTTCCCAAACCTGATAAAAATCCCCTCTTTCTCCAGAATTACAGACCCATATCCCTCCTATGCATACTAGGCAAAGTCCTCGAGCAACAAATCCTGAAGCCACTCCAAACCTTCCTCACCGAAAGGAATATCACCATCCCTGAGCAGTTTGGTTTTCGTGCCGGACACAGCACAATCTCACAGGCCACCCGGGTGGTGGAGCAGATCTGCAAGGCTAGGGCAAACAGGCACAGTACAGGGGCAGTCTTCTTAGACATAGAGAAGGCCTTCGATCGTGTCTGGCACGACGGCCTAATTTATAAGCTCCACCAGTATGACTGTCCCCAGCATCTGCTGAAGATCCTCCACTCGTTTTTAAGCAATAGAAAATTCTTTGTGTATATGGATAGATTTAAGAGTAGTATTAAGACAATCGAGGCAGGAGTGCCCCAGGGTTCTGTCCTGGGACCCATCCTGTATAGTTTGTACACAAACGACATACCAAAGCGGGACAGCACCCATCTAGCCCTCTTTGCCGATGACACAGCTATTTACGCCAGCCACCCGAACCCCAATTACATCGTCCTAAACATTCAGAGGCACCTTGACCAGATCACGCAATGGTGCAACTTCTGGAAAATCAAAGTAAACCCAACCAAGTGCAATGCAATTATGTTCACAACCAGGAGAAGGCCACCCAACCGTCAACTCTCCATCGATGGAAGGGACCTTCCCTGGAGTGACACAGTAAAGTACCTCGGTCTGAAAATAGACAGCAAACTTCTATGGAATGGACACATAGCTGACGCATGTAATCGGGGTTCGGCTAGGCTCTACCAGTTATATCCATTGCTGAAGGGCAACGGACTGACCACCGAAGTAAAGCTAAAAATCTGGAAGATGGTGGTCCTTCCTGCAATACTTTATGGCTGTGAGATCTGGGGCATGGCCGCAGACACTCACCTTAGAAAAGTACAAATACTTCAAAACAAGGCTCTCAGGATAATCACAGACGCACCCTGGTTCGTACCTAACACACTCATTCACTTAGACACAAACACACCCACAATCACCACAGTCATCCAGCAAAGAACACAGTCTTTCTACACAAACGCAGAAAACTCACCATACGAGACCATCACTAGCTTGGGATCTGACCCACTACTTATTAACTACAAACATCCTAAAAACACACTAACCAGACACTTTAGGTACTAAGTCACAGTAAAACATAAACAAAATACACAAAAAAAAAACACACAAAGAAAATAACTACAAAAAATGTTAAAACCAAACAAAACCATGATTCTAGAAACCCTAGTTGAGACAGAAGGCATTAAGGCAAAAGCCACAGGACCTTTAAATACCACATGGGCAGATGCCCAGACATGAGCAACGGCGGCGGGTGCCGTCCATTCCGAGCTCGCACTCCGCGCTGAACGGAGCTTCCTGCTACCTGGCGCGCGTGTGCTTGCCGCCGCCTTTGTCCGCTCGCTGCCTTTGTCTGCGCTGCCGCGCTGAGGCGCGCCGACTACTCCGACCACGTGGGCGAGAAGAAGAAGACGACGTTCCGACGTGACTTGCGTCTCGCATGCGAGAGCGTGAGTCAGCAAAATTGTCGTGTTCACGAATTGCTCTATCATGATGCTCATCGCCGTAGGATGACTCTGGATTAGCCAGATTCTAGTCGTTAGCTAGGGTTTTTGTGTGCCAGGGCCCCCTTCACGTGGGACCAGCCCGCGTACACGGAGGCAAAGGCAGATAAGAATCCTGGAGAGAGCACATCCCACCCGTACGTCAAATTTTCAGCCGGTCGCGGAATTCTCCGGAAATTCCAAGGCCGGTAGGGCCACCCCTACCACCTCAGATTACTCCCTATGCTCCACCCTCACACACACTCACATCACACATGACACTGATTCACAAACAACCAGTAGGAAGTCGGGGAAAATGAGACCTGACACGAAGCGGAAGGCGCCTGATGAAAGCCAAGCTGAATCTAGCGCCGGCACATCAGACGCAGCGTCAGGACGGTCAAAACGAAGGGTTTCAGTATCCCCACCAAGCGAAACAACAGAAGTTACACCAGAAAACCTTCCACTTCCGGATGACTCCGACATGGAAGCGGATCCAATACCCAATATCCCGACCTCCAATAGATTTGGAATACTCGAGCAAGACACATCAGGAGATAAACAGCCTCAGCAACACACATCAGGAGATAAACAGCCTCTGCAACAAACCCCTCAACCTAAGAAGCCACAGGTACCTCCAATAGTGGTTTTCAACACGAAAGACTACATCACAATACTGCAGAACATAAGACCCATTCTGAAAGGTCACTTGAGGACGAAGTCGTCCAAAGAAAAAATATCCTACTATTTCCAAGAACCAGACGACCACAAAGCACTCTGCGCGCTTCTCACAAACCAGAACATCCCCTATTACACACATGAACTAAATCCCACGAAACCACTGAAAGTGGTAATCTATGGTCTCCTCGTCAACATGGCACCCTCGATGATTCAGGAGTGCCTCATAAACTTCAACCTTCCAGTACACAAAGTATCTCAGATGACAGAACCTACTGAAAGTGGGATAAGACGCCCCAAAGCCCAATTCCTGGTAGAACTGGATAACACTGAGGAAGGGAAGCGCATCTACAAGATGCGATCTCTACTACACATGGGGATCACAGTCCGGTCCTACAGGGGCCCAAGAGGCCCTGCACAATGCCATAACTGCCAACAATTCTATCATGGCTCCCGGTTCTGCAAACTGCCACCGCGTTGCGTAAAATGCGGAGCAAACCACACGACAGCGGAGTGCAAGAAAGCACTCAAAACTCCGCCAAAATGCGCAAACTGCGGTGGGGCGCACACCGCCAGCTACAAAAAATGCCCCAAATTCCTCGAACTGCTGATAGACTGGAATGCACGAAGGCAAAGAACACAGGCCTCCGCACAACAGAAGCCAGAATTCAGACCAGAACCTACTCAGTTCCCAGGACTGAGAATTCCAAGAAGAACATGGCTTAACACTGCTGCCTCAACATCACAGGCAAATCAACAGCCACAACAACAACAAACCTCCGGATCACAGGCTAACCAGCAGCCACAACAACAACAAACCTCAGAAGCTGCCCCCCCCTCAGGACTTGGCGACGATGTGAAGGTGCTCCTTGGCCTAATCTCCCAAGTTAACATCAGGAAGGTGGTGAACACAGTTCAGAAGACTATAGCAGAAATCAGACAGGCACCAGATGTCTTATCAAAAATTAGCATACTGTTCACAGCAGCAATAGATTTCTTCCATGGCTCAGACTAATAAAAATAAACCCTTTAATATCATAACATGGAACGCCAACGGCGTTCTACCGCAACGACAGATATTAGAAGAATTCTTAGACACCCACAGGGTAGACGTAGCACTTGTCACAGAGACCCATCTCCAACCCGACCAACGGATGAAAATACGTAACTACATTACCTATAGAAATGATCGTGTCAATCGCCCCGGCGGAGGCACGGCCATATTAATAAAACACAGGATCACCCATAGACGGTTAGACACCCCCAACCTTACAAGAGCAGAAGCCACAGCCATAGAACTTGACATACAAGGCAAGGCAGTAGTGCTGGGGGCAGTCTATAACCCACCAGCAGGGGCACGATTAGTACCAGCCGACCTGCAAGCCCTCTTACACCTTGGACGCACTGCAATACTTGGGGGGGATTGGAACTCCAAGCACCCCTCCTGGAACAGCAGGGCGACCAACAGGAACGGTCAGATTCTCCACAACTTCCTGCAAGGCACGAGGAACGTAATTGTTGCGGCTCCCGACACCCCAACCCACTTCCACTACAACCACCAACTCCGCCCCGACGTCCTTGACTTTTTCCTCGTCAAGAATGTACCATGGAACCTCTCCCTTTCCGTAATAAACGACTTAGACTCCGACCACAATCCTGTTTTCCTCTCCCTAAATGCCAATGACCAACAGCAAGATCCCTGGCGAACCATCAAATCATCATACACCAACTGGGATCGCTACAACGCCTTTCTCGTAAACAATACTCCAGATAACCCTAACCTAAATAGTAAAGCAGCAATAAATCAGGCCATACAATCACTGACAGAAGCAATCTCGGAAAGCAGCCGAAAAGCTACAACCACTATCACCCACCACACCACTAGATCCACCCTCCCGCAACAATTACAAAACCTCCTTGCAGACAAACGCTACTTCAGGAAGAGATGGCAGGAGTACCGCGACCCAGCTGACCGACGTCGTGTTGACCAACTCAGCCGACAAATAAGGAGAGAACTACAACAGCATAAAAACCAGAAATGGGACGAAACGCTGCAGGAAGCTGAGGGGAACCCAGAGAAGTTCTGGCGCATCACTAAAGCCAGAAAAACCCCTCAAACTGCAAATAAGCCCCTGCATGGAACCAACGGACTGGTCTACGATCCCCAGGGCAAGGCAGAGGCAATGGCTGAAACCTTAGAACGCCAGTTCACCACCTCCGAAACAGACGACGCAGACGCGGACGAACATGAGGAAAGAACAATCAGAAGAGTAACCAGAGGCCTCAGGGCCCCTGTAGCAACTCACTTTCCGGTCGTTACCTCCGACGAAATATGCGGTTACATCAAATCACTCCACAACAAAAAATCCCCAGGGCCTGACAAAATATCCCCCATGCACCTAAAACACCTACCCCCAATCTCCATCCAACTCCTCACCAACATTTACAACGCCTGTCTCAGACTTCAATACTTTCCCAAGCCATGGAAAACGGCTAAAGTTATTACTCTACCAAAACCTGGCAAGGACCTCCTTTTCCCCCAAAACTATCGCCCGATCTCCCTCCTAAGCTGTGCTTCTAAAATCCTTGAACGAATTATCCTCTCACACCTCCAACGCTTCCTCTCCGAGCAGAACATCATCATTCCCCAACAATTTGGCTTCCGTAACAACCACAGTACAGTGCAACAAACGATGAGGCTGGTTGAGCATATATGCAACGCCCGCCAAATCCGCCACAGCACTGGTGCCGTATTCTTAGACATTCAAAAGGCGTTCGACAAGGTATGGCACACAGGGCTAATCTCTAAACTCCTCCTCTGTCGCTGTCCCCTCCATATCATCCACATCCTCCGCTCCTTCCTCAGCAACAGGCAATTCTTCGTCTCTCTGGACAAGTGTAACAGCCAACTCAGGGCCATTGCTGCAGGGGTACCCCAAGGCTCCGTCCTGGGTCCGACACTCTATTCAGTATATACCAATGATATACCACACCAGATGGGGGGGCAGCTAGCCCTCTTTGCAGATGACACGGCGATCTTCCGAAGCAGTTCCAACCTCACATATATTGCCAGGAAACTAGAAGAGCACCTGCAAGATATCCACAGGTGGGCACTCCGTTGGAAGATCACAATCAACTCGGATAAAACCCAGGCAATACTCTTCACATACAAAAGGATTCCAGACGATGCTACACTGAGTCTCAACGGAACAATAATTCCCTGGAGGTCCAGCGCTAAGTACTTAGGCATTACCCTAGACTCCAGGTTAACATTCCAAAAGCATGTGGAGTACATTTGCAACCGTGGCCAAGGTCTCATCTACAACCTCTACCCAATCATAAAAGGGAATGGACTACAGATGAAAACAAAGCTCAAATTATTCAAAATATTCATACAACCAGTTATAACTTATGGGTCTGAGATATGGGCAATCGCAGCCGATACACATGTTAAAAAAATTCAAACACTGCAAAACAGATTCCTACGCATAGCCGCTAACGCCCCTCGCTTCCTACCTAACACAGACATATACATCCAACACAACATCACGAAGATCACACAGGAAATCCAGACACAAGCACAAACATTTTACACACGGACACAAACATCACCCCATCCTCTTATCCAATCCCTTGGTAACATCCCTCCAAACCCAAGATCCAAATTCCCGCGTATGATTACGCAGCGAAACTTCATCCCTTAAAATTCAACATCAAAACAAAAACCATCTCCTCCTCCAATATCAGACATCCAATCACCTCCTTTCCACGAGCTCGAAACCATCATCCAAAAACCCAACTTCCGAAACAAGGGAAGAGACAACTAGTCCCGGGCCTTGAAGCACAAGGGGTCATGAACCCATCAGATTCTCCAGTCAGTCGGCGGGTGCCACTGTGTGGGGAGACGCTGACTGGAGCGGAGCGCTTGACTGACTGACTGCGCGTGCCTGCCTGCCTGCCTGCCTGTTTGTTCGTGATGCCGCCCAAGACTAGCGGGAAAGCCGCCAAGAAGGCTGGCAAGGCGCAGAAGAACATTTCGAAGGGCGACAAGAAGAAGAAGCGCAAGAGGAAGGAGAGCTATGCCATCTACATCTACAAGGTGCTGAAGCAGGTGCACCCGGACACGGGCATCTCTTCGAAGGCGATGAGCATCATGAACAGCTTCGTGAACGACATTTTCGAGCGCATTGCGGCCGAGGCTTCTCGCCTGGCGCACTACAACAAGCGCTCGACCATCACGTCCCGCGAGATCCAGACCGCTGTGCGGCTCTTGCTGCCTGGCGAGCTGGCCAAGCACGCGGTGAGCGAGGGCACGAAGGCGGTGACCAAGTACACGAGCTCCAAGTAAGGAGGTGGCTCTTGGAAATGGGAGGCTCGTCCGCGGCGCGGCGAAGAAAAGAAAAAAAAAACGGCCCTTTTCAGGGCCACCAAAATGCCTTTGCGGGAAGGGCGGAATTGTTGTTGTTGTGAGCGGGTGGACGGCGGCACAGCTGTAGCTGTAGCTTGTGGTGTGGTGTGGTGCGGCGCCGGCGCCTTTGGTTTTGGTGTGACGTTGGGATACGCACTTTAGCCACAGCCGGGTCGTGGGCGTGGGTGTTTCGAGACGTGTTGGTGTTAGGGGGGCGGATCGCTGGAGTTGGCTTGTTTGATATATATATTTTTTTTTTTTTGTCCCCTTTGTATGGTATGGCCGGAGGTGTGGAACGGAAAGCAAACCGCGATTGTCGGATGTCACACCGTTGGTGGCGAGGGTGAGAAACACGTTGCCGCCTACAGCTGCTTCTACGCCGAGCGGGTGGGTTAAGTTAGTTAGTTGGTTGGTTGGGCGACGTAAAAGTGGAGCGTGGAGGTGGTGTGTGTGAACGTGAGGAGACACGCATTGCATTGTATTTGTACGCGCGAGGTGAGTTAGGAGACCACGCGCCACGACGTACGGTGCCCTCTTTCGACCTGACGTCTGACGTCTGGTTTTTGTTTGTGGAGGCGGTGTCGTCATTCTGGATGTACGTGTATTTTCCGCTCAGTTGAGTGAGGTGACGCGAGACGACGGCGTCGGTGGTGTTTTTGTTTTGTTGTTGGCGCCCCGGGGATGAAGAGGGGCACCCGACGGTAACGAGAGGTTGCACTTTGTGATCGGTCGAATGTCCGGGGAGCGAGGAATAGGGTGGGGGGTTGAAAAGAAAACGCCAGTGTAGGGCAACGGGACGGTGAACGTTCCCGTGGTGTCGGAGGTGTGCAGTGGGGGGGAGGAAAAAAAAAAAAAAAAAAAAAAAAAAAAAAAAGCGCGTAACGGCGCGGCTGCCGTGGTGGAAACGTTCTCTCCAACTTTGGTGGTGTCCCCTGTGTGTTTTGTTGTTCTCTATATCGTGTGTCCCCTCGCACAAGACGCTCTCTGGGCGGGTTTGATTCATTCATTTTTGCATAGTCACGTAGCGTAGAATGGAATGCGCAAGAGTTGAGTGAGACTGGCGACGGTATATGGTCTGAGCAGCGTCAGCTGCACTGCACTCCCCGGAAAAGAATCTTGGATGCCGTGCTAACTGAAATTTGGTGGACGGGGTTCTCAAGGCTGTTTTCCTATTTTGTTGTTTGTTTGTTTGTCTCTAGTTGAGATGGTGAAATGACGTCGAAGAAGCAGTATTGCAAATACTGTTATGGAAATGCCCTAGTTTGATGAAAGGAAATGTGTGTTGAATACAGGATGGTAAAGACCAAGTGCGTTGAAAGAAACGTTGTGAAGGAACGAACGTTCCCTGAATTGGTTTCTTTTTGTTCCCGAGTTGTGTACAATGGACGACGGTTGTGCCATATCGCAGCATTGCATCATCCCCAGGTTTTATTTCAATTGAGCGATAAAAAAAGGAAACAGAGAAGAACAAGAACACTATCGAAATGGTCTATGGTGTGTGACCCACAATTGTTGTCTTTAAATCACTTACCCAACCATGTCGTAAAAATATTTTTTTTTTTTACAGTGGCTGCCGAATGACCTAGATGTAACAGAGAGAGAGAAACACATGGCGTGTCAGATGTTTGTTTTCTTTTCCCCCCCGTCAAGTGGCAAATGCGAACACCGTCAGCTGTAATTGACGATCGACACTAGTATGGCGCGAAAAGGGGGTGCGACCTGTGCAGTTGTGGGTGAAACTTTGGGTGATGGGCTGTCATGCGGCATCGCGTGCGTTCATTACCCCTCGGCGGCGGCGGCGGCGCCGCAGCTCCGTCCAGCTCGCGCTCTCGGAAACAACCGTCTCCGTCACTGCAATTTTCAAAGGGAAACCTGTGTGGCCGGTGGGGGTGTGTCAACCGTTGGCCTCAAGCTCCGCCGACAAAAAGTGTTGAGTGTATCCAGTGTGAGAGAGGTTGACGCTTTTCGTGGTGTGTGTGTGTGTGTGTGTGTGTGGCAATGTTTTGAAAAGTTTGCAACGTACGTTAAGAAGTGTTGACGCTGAAACTTGCGGGCTGTGTGGCCCTGGTGGTTGGCTGGCTGGAGACGCGGGCGTGTCCAGTCGGTCGGTTGTTGTGGCTGAAAGGTACGTATACGGTTCCGCCGTCCCGTCGGAACTGCGTCTGTCTGGAAGGTATGACGTGACGTGCAGTTTTTATTAGGTCAGCCCTTGTTGTGTATTGTTCCATTTGTTGCTCACTCGTCACCCGTATTTGGTGTGGCGATGTATGTGGACGTACTGCTGGATCAGTGTCAGGGTTTCCGTGGGAGGTGTTGGTTGGGTTGGATTTGCCTGACACGGCTGAGTCCGCAATTGGCCTGCCGTTCGTTGATGCGATATGTGGGTTCTGAGGAAGAATGTGTACGAGATAGTTGCCCCTGCCCTGCCCTTTCTTTCGCGTTCGTGTGTGCCCCCCTTGTTGTGTAGTGTGGGTTGAACATGGTTCTTTACCGAGTGGGGGGGAATGGGATGGACGGATCCGTTGCTGTTGCTGTCACCGTCAAGACAACGCACGCACGCACCCCTGTCCTACGAGAAGGTGTGTCAACCGGGGTTTCGGTAGTCGTGTGTGTAGGGGACGGGGAGAAGCAAAGTGGAGAGTGCGGCACGGGCAGAGAGTGGAATTGGGGCGCGTTGATGTTGGGAAACATCCCCCAAGGGTTGCGGGATGATGTGGCGGTGAGAGCGGGGGGCGGGGGAGAAAAGAAAAGCGAAAAAGAACTAAGGAAGAGGAGGAGGCGTGCGTGTGCGCAGTGGCGGGGCCCCAAAGACCTGTCGTGTGGTGTCGGCCGAACGCGTGTGCGGGGCAGCGTCGGCACGGAGAGAGAGAGAGAGAGAGAGAGAGAGAGAGAGAGAGAGAGAGAGAGCGAGCTGGTCTGATGGGTATTTTTTTACCCCCTGTACTCGAAGGACCGGATCTGTCCTTGATCCCTGCCTTCTGTCTGATTATGTTGGGTAACAAAATGATGGGATGATAGGGTCTCTTGGGTGTGTGTAGATGTTTGTTGTTTGAGTGAGTGTTATGGTGTTTGTATTTTATTTTTGTTTATCATGGTATGTTGTAGTTTGTGGTGTTTTGTCGTGATGGGAAATGTCGTTCTTGGGTCGGGTGGATTTTGTCCCAGATTTCTGATGAGTGGGTGGTTCGAATCCGTGGTTTGGTGGGAAAAAAAAAAAAAACTTTATGGATTTTTGTTTGGATGATTTCCGGGATTTTGAGTATGTTATGGTTTGTGTATATGTCTCGGTTTGTCTGGTACCGGCCGGCATCAGCAGCAATTCTGAATTATTTGTTGTGCACCCTTTTTTTTACTCTTGTTATGTTGGTGTCTGCGGCCATTGACCAGATTTTCAGAGCCGTAAGTGATGGCTGGTTCCTATGACGGTTTTGAAGATTTTCTTTTTGGCGCGCATATTTATTCTGTTTCCTTTGATGATTGGGCACAGTCTGAATATTGCTGGTGCAGCCTTGTTACAAACGTGTGTAACGTGGTCTCTAAATGTCAACCTCTTGTCCAGCTTGATGCCTAGATACTTTATTGTGCCTGACCATGGAAGATTGTTATTTCTGAGGCGTATACGCAGGTTAGGAGGTATTCTTTTTGAATGTGAATCGTATTGTATTGCTTGGGTTTTCTCCGCGTTTATTGTTTTTTTGGTTAGCCCATTTCTGGATGGATTGTAGGTGTTGCTCTATTTTTGTGACTCTATATTGCAGGTTAGAACTGCTGCGGTAGACTGCAGTGTCGTCTGCAAATAGTGACAAGTGTCCTCCCAGCTGTTTGTTTGTGTATATTGAGTAGAGAATGGGCCCCAGCACTGAGCCTTGCGGGACTCCAGCCTCTATGGATCTAGTGTTACTTGCCGCTCCTGGTACATGGACATAGAATGCTCTGTTGCGGAGAAAAGAAGCAATAATGTGGATGGGGCAGTTGTACTGGTGGAGCTTGTAGATAAGGCGTTATCCGAATGCTTTTCCAATGTCAAGCAGGACTGCTCCAGTACTGTGTCTAATGTTTCTGGCCTGACATATGTGCTCGACTAGTCTGGTCACCCGGTGGGTGGTGCTGTGTTCTTCAACACGCGATCTAGTGTGTGGGATGATTATGTTGTTATCCTTTAAGAATTGAATTTCTTCAGTTCAGTTTGAATGAGCTTTCCGAGGACCTTTCCAAGGAAGTTGGCCTATAGTTTTGCGGAAATAATAAGTCCTTGTTTGGCTTTGGTAATGTGATGACTCGGGCCTGTTTCCAAGTAGTTTAGTCTGAAGCAAGCATTATATACTGATGTTAGATAGATAATTGATAGTTGCTGGAGGTAGGTGATGTAGTAGTTGCGGTTTGATGGAATCTGGGCCTGATGCCTTCTTAGGATGTGTGTATGTTTGTGATGTGATAAGATACGGGGTTTCTGCGTTTATTGGATTGTGAAAGATGTTCTGATCGGGGCACTTAGGATGCGGTTTTACCCTTCTGAGTACCATTTCCTGGTGGTCATCAGTTTCGCCATCTACCGCTTCTGGTGCTTGGAATTGCCTTTCTAGTGAATCCGCCAGTGCTTCAGCTCGGTCTGTGGGGTCGTTCCTTCCCCATGTAGATGTAGATGTTTCGTGTTTAGTTTACGAGTTTTAAGAAATTTCCAGAATTTTTCCTGGTCCCTTTCTGCTTCTCGTAACGTTTCCTCCCACGCCTCGCTACGGTGGTTTTCGGAGCTCTCTTTTTGATCCTCCCGGCCAATTGCTCTGATTTTCGTCGGTCGGCTGGGTCCCTGTAGTTTCTGGCGCGCGCGGGCTGCGGTTGGCGCCTTTGGTGGCAACGGCCGGGGCAAGCAGCGGTGTGTGGTGTGGTGCGGGGCGGGCAGGGGCAGTGGCAGTGGTGGTTGACGGATGGCCTGGGGGCCGAAAAACGGGCCGGCCGGCGGACGGCGGACGGATGTTGAGAGAGGCGGCGCGCACGCGTCTCGCGCGGACACAGGCGCCACAGCGTTGATTGGAAGGAGGTGCGGTGCGGTGCGGGGATGGGCCCAGGAAAAAAGACGGTCGTGGCCCCTGTCTTGGGTGCGTGTCGACGTCAGCACCGTCGGTGTGGTGTGGTGTGGTGTGGTGTGGTGTGGTGTGGGCAGGGAGGGGGGGAAAAGCGGGCTGCGGGCTGCGGGCTGCGGAGGGAATGGTGGTGGGGAGTAGGCACACATGTGGGCGGGCGCAAAATCGGCCGGTGCCCGTAAACCGCGGCGGGATATTGGGTGGAAAAGAGGGAAATTGTAGAAAGGAAAACAAGCGGAGGGGGCGAATGTGGTGGGGTGGGGGGACGGGCGGGGGCGAGGCGACAGCTTGCTTTTTCTTTTTCATTTTATTCTGTTGTAGTGTTTTTGTTTTTTTGTTTTTTTGCGTGTGTGTGGCCTTGGAGAGGCTGGTCTTGTCTGGCTTACGCTTTGGGTGCGTGTGTTGGTACTTTTTCGTTTTTTCTTGTTCTGCAGAGCAGGGGCGGGGCGGTGGGTACGGCTGGCTGGCTGTGCCCAGAGGAGGAGGAGGAGACGCTGGCGGCGGGCCCGGCTCCTGGGGCTGCTGTTGCATGCGCTGTGCAAAGAAAGGAAGAGTGGGTTTGTTTGGCTGGTTGAAGTGCATTATTTAAGTGTGGGCTTGCCGGCCTGGCTCCGATGCGCAGGTAGATAGATGCCGGCGGCGACCGCAGGCAGGCGCGTTGTGTGTACAGAGGGACGAGCCATGTGTTTTGCAAGCAGGACGTGGCGTGCCGAGTGGAGAGGAGGCGGCGGCTCGGCCCGGTTCGGCCCGGCCCGGCCCGGCCCGGCCCGGTCCGGCGGTGCCGCGCTGTTGTCGCGGACGTGAGCGCCCCCTGGCGGGCGGGTGGTTGGCGGCGGCGTGGTGGACGCGTGTGGCAGTTGTGTGCACGGGTTGCTTGGGCGAGTGAGCAGTGGCTGGCGGTGTTGGCGCGTCGTCGGGGAGGTACGTGTTGCGGCCGCGTCTGCTGCGCGCTGCGTCGTTGTGTCGACTGTGTGTGGGCGTGGGCACGTGTGCTCTGCCGAGGGCGTCGTAAAAAAGTGGGTCGCGGTGTGCGTGCGTAGCCCGTGATGATGTATTGTGCGTCGCGCCGTTGTGTGCGAAACGGATGCCGAGAGGTGTGTGGTAAGTGCGAAGCGCGAATGTGCGGCGTTTGGCGGTTTCGGTGTGTTTTCTGTTTTTGCGGCGTGAGAGTGGGGCTGGCTGGCTGGCTGTTGTTGGTTGCCTTGTGTGTGTAGGTTGATGGCGCGACGCGGAGGGGACGCCGTTTGCTGCGTGCCTTGCCTCGCGTGTGTTGGCGCGCCGTGCATGTGTTTGGGTCGTGGGGGCGGTGTTTTTGTTTGTATTTGGATTTTCATTTTTTGGCGTGTTGTGTCGTGTATGGCAAGGGCGAGAGGAGTAGTGCGGTAGTGGTAGTGCAGTAGTGTCGTTGCGGCACGGGCGTCTGGTGGGGCTGTGCGTCGTGGCGGGGAAGGTGTGTAGGTTGCGGCGATGCGGCGAGCCCAGCCCGTCGTTTGACGGTGTGCCGGGTGAGTTGCGCTGCGAATCGAGTGTGGCGGGAAGGGAGCTGCGTGGCGCCTGCGTCCGTTGGCAGCAGGGGCTGTGCTTTTGAGAGTTTGTTTGATTTCGGGACGACGACGACGACGACGACGACGACGACGACGACTGGTTGGTTGGTTGGTTGGTGGGTGGGGTGGCGTGCGCGTTTGTCGTACTGGGCGAGTCGATTGCCTGCCGGCTGGCGAAAGGTGCGCCGCCGCCCGTCTCGCGCTCTGTGTTTTTTTTTTTTTTTTTTTTCTCTCTCTCTCTCTCTGTGTGTGTCGGCTGCGTTTTGTTTGCGGTGCGCGCGAAAACGGTGGTGCCGAAAGTGTGCCGGCGTGGCGTTGCGACCGCGACGAGCCGCGGGCGCGCCATTTGGCTGGTGTTGCGTGAAGAGCGGCTGTGTACGGGTAGTGGCTGTAGCCGTACGTGTACGTGCATCCGGCCCGGCCGCCAGCCCAGCCCAGCCCAGCCGAGTCGGGTGAGCGGAGGCCGACACGTGGTGGTGCTCTGTGCTCTCTCGGCTCGGGGGGGTTTGTGTGTGTGCGTGAGTGTGTGTGTGTCTCGTTCGCTCTCCGGAATCTGCTTGTTCTGCTGATCCCCGCCTGTCGGCGTCGTTTATTTTTACTTATTTATTTTTTACCTGTTGTTTGTTTTTCGACGTCGTCTTGCAGTTTTGTCCTTTGCGGCGTGCCGACGACCCGCCGCGCGACCTTATGAAACCCCAAAGCGTGGCGTGGCGTGGCGTGGCCGAGCCGCAGCAGCTAAGGGGGTGCGGCCGCCTCGACGCCTTAACCTCCTAAACTTCTTTAAGCCCCTTAACGCAGCCACCTAAACTAACGTAACCTAACCTAAGCTCTTAGGCCAACCCCCAAGTCGCCTTAACCTAACGTACGTGACCGCAACCTTAGCTTAACGCCTACGTTAAGACGTGACGTCACGTCAACGCTTAACCTAACCCTGACGCCTTCTTAGCCTAACGTTGACGTAACCTAAGGTAAGGTAACCGTTGAAAGAAAGAAACCACCTTTGTTTTTGACGTTGAGGCGTGTAAGGTCGGCTGTGAGGGCAGATTCGGTGTGTCTGTAGTTGGGGCTGGCTGGTAATTTATTTTGTTTGTTTGTTTATCGTTGTTTTGTTTTCGCCTGTGGCGGGGGGGTTGGCGCTCCGTCGGCCGGTGCCATGTTGCGCAGGCGGCGATCGTAAAAAAGTAAAAAAAAAAAAAGGAAAAAGAAAAAAAAAATGTGTTGGAAGGGCTGTGGGTGTTGGCGGGCGAGGCGAGAGGAGGAGGACGGCCCGCGGCCGTGGCCCGACGGCTGCGGGCCGATCGGGAAAACGGCGGAAGGCGATGGGGCGGCGGAGGTGCGTTTGTGCACGGCCGTCATCGCCGCACGACTCGGCTCGTGTGGCTGTGGCGCCGGCCGCGGTGGCCGGGCTGCCGCGGCGACGGTGTGGGAGTTTTGACGAAGGTTTGGCCATTGTGGCGGGTCGTCGGCTGGGGCTGTGGGGGCGGCATTTGGGCGGGGGCGGCGATTCTCGGCGGGCCGACCCAGGCTGTGGCGCGCGGTGGCTGCAGTTTGGCCGTGGTTTGCGGCGCCGCCGCGGCGACTGGTTGGCGACCGTGGTGTCGGTGTGTGTAGCCCCATCCTCGGTGGTTTGAATGGCGCGGGTGGTTGCGGCGCAGGTTGGGGGCTGCTCCGCGCAGGCTGTCGGACGTTGGGCGGTAGCAAGCGCGGGAGGCGCGGCGCGGCGGCGCGGCGGCGCGCCGAGTGGCGGCCGCTCTCTCGGCCGTCCGCGCCCGCCCGCGACACTGGCTGGGCCAGGCGCGTGCGCGGCTATTCTCTGCTGCGCGCCCCTCGCTGTTGTGCGTCGTCGAAGGAGAGAAGGAAGCGAAACCAAGGGGAAAAAAGAAAAGAGAACAAGCAAAAGATGGCAGACCAGGCGGCTACGAACGAGACTGCCGCGGCACCCGCCGCCACCGGCACTACGAAGAAGGCCAAGTCTGCGTCGTCTGCGAAGAAGCCGCGCGCCAAGCCTGCGCACCCGCGCACCTCTGAGATGGTGACGGCCGCCATCAAGAGTCTGAAGGAGCGCGGCGGGTCGTCGCTGCAGGCGATCAAGAAGTACATTGCCGCGCACTACAAGCTGGACGCGGAGAAGCTGGCGCCCTTTATCAAGAAGTACCTCAAGTCGGCCGTCGTGGCTGGCGAGCTGGTGCAGACGAAGGGGAAGGGCGCGTCGGGCTCTTTCAAGCTTGCCGGCGCCGGCGGCGGGGCGGCCGAGGGCGGCAAGGCTCGTGGTGGCGGCGGTGGTGCGAAGAAGAAGCGCGCCGCTCCGGCCAGCAAGGAGAAGAAGGGGGCCCGTGCGGCCGGCGCAAAGAAGGCTGGCGGCGTGAAGGCGGCGACCGGTCGGAAGGCGGGCGCCGCCAAGAAGGCGTCTGCGGCGTCGGCCGCTCCCGCGGGTGCGAAGAAGGCGGCTGCGGCCAAGCCGGCCAAGGCCAAGTCGCCGTCGAAGGCGAAGAAGGCCGCCAAGGTTCCGACGAAGAAGCCGAAGGCGCCGCGCCCGAAGAAGGCGACGGCGACGCCGTCTAAGGCGAAGGCTTCGCCCAAGAAGAAGAAGTAAAAAGGGCAGGGAAGGGTTGGCGGTTGACACCGTCGCCTGGTGGCCGGCGCGCAACCAGAGGCTGTCGCGCGGTCCCGGACAAAAACAAAAACGGCCCTTCTCAGGGCCATCAAAGCACGTCGGGAAGGTGTTGATTGTCGTGTCGTGGTCGGTCGGTTGCCTTGTCTGTCTGTCTGTCTGTCTTGCTTGCTGGCGTTTGTTTGTTTCATGTGTGGATGGTGGTTGGATTGTGGGGTCGTTGGCGGGCGTGGGCGGCGGCGCGCGGTTGGTGTTACATACAGTGTATTTTACTTTTATTATTTTTACCTATTTATTTTGCGCCGCGTTTGTTTGTTTGTCTTGGTGGTGGTTTTGGAATAGTCTTTTTTGCTTTGCTTTGCTTTCCGGGCGTCACGTTTTGTGCCGTGGCCTGTGTGGGTGGCGCTATTGACGCTTGCGACTTGGCTCGGCCGGTGCGGTGCTTTGTTTTTTTTTTTTTGGAAACGGCGGCGCCGGGCCGGGCCGGGGGTGGGACGACTGGACTGGAGAGTGAGTGGGGAACTAGTCGTTGCGACCGACAAAGTTTTGCTCGCGACGGAGAGACGTTAGTGGCCCTGAAAAGGGCCGTTTTGTTTGTTTGGCGGTGTGCGGGTTTAGGCGCGCTCGCCGCGGATGCGGCGCGCGAGCTGGATGTCCTTGGGCATGATGGTGACTCGCTTGGCGTGGATTGCGCACAGGTTGGTGTCTTCGAAGAGGCCGACGAGGTAGGCCTCGCTGGCCTCCTGCAGGGCCATGACTGCGGAGCTCTGGAAGCGCAGGTCGGTCTTGAAGTCCTGGGCGATCTCGCGCACTAGGCGCTGGAATGGCAGCTTGCGGATGAGCAGCTCTGTGCTCTTCTGGTAGCGCCTGATTTCTCGCAGGGCGACGGTGCCCGGCCTGTAGCGGTGGGGCTTCTTGACGCCGCCGGTGGCGGGCGCGCTCTTCCTCGCCGCCTTGGTGGCGAGCTGTTTGCGCGGCGCCTTTCCGCCGGTGGACTTGCGGGCCGTTTGCTTTGTCCGGGCCATGGCTACTGCGGATGCGGATGCGGATGCGGCGTGGAGGATATGCGTGCGCGACGGCGTCCGGTGCTGCCTTGACAACGGGCCCGCGCGCCCCGGGTGCTGCGCTTATATGCCCTCGGTGCGCGGTGGTGGGGGGAGGGGAGGGCGGGCCGCGGGGCCCCAGAGTCTATATAGGGGGGCGGCGCGCGCGCTGGGCGCCACAACCGTAGCCGACTCGCTAGCGCCGGGTGAGGAGCTTGCCTTGCTTTCTGTTTTTTATATTATTGTGGTTGAGACGCTTGAAGAAGAAGAATGACAGGCCGCGGCAAGGGAGGAAAGGGGCTCGGCAAGGGTGGCGCCAAGCGGCACCGCAAGGTGTTGCGCGACAACATCCAGGGCATCACGAAGCCCGCGATCCGCCGCCTGGCGCGCAGGGGCGGCGTGAAGCGCATCTCTGGTCTGATCTACGAGGAGACGCGCGGAGTGCTGAAGGTGTTCCTGGAGAACGTGATCCGCGACGCGGTGACGTACACTGAGCACGCCAAGCGCAAGACTGTGACGGCCATGGACGTGGTGTACGCCCTGAAGAGGCAGGGGCGCACCCTGTACGGTTTCGGCGGTTAGGCGGTGTGAGACCGAAGGAAGGAAAGAGAGATAGATTGAAAAACGGCCCTTTTCAGGGCCACCACAGTGATCGGAAGTTGAAAAGTGCGAAAGAGTCTGTGTTGCTGGTTTTTCTTTTCCTTTTTAGTCTACTTGGCCTTTTAGTTTTGTTTGGAGTTTTTTTTGACGTGGTGTGCGGTGCGGTTGGGAGGGAAGGAAGCGTGCCCTTGCGTTGTGTGAGCTCCTTCCTTCCTTCCTTCCTTCCCCTCCCTCTTTGCTTGTATGCTTCTTGTCGGTGGATGGGCTGTGTGTTGCGGCGCGGCTGAGTGCCGAGGGGTTATTTTTGAGGTGTGTTGTTGTGCGCCACGTGTGCTGGTTAATGGTCGCGAGACTGTGCGTGCGTGGAGTGGAGTGGAGGAGGTGGCCAAGTACGTGTGTACAAGATGGCGGCGCCTGTGTGTGTAAGAAGGAAAAACCGTACACAGAAAGAGAGAGAGAGAGAGAGAGAGAGAGAGAGAAAAGTGGTGCGACGAACGACTGGAATTCTGCTTTGGACGTAGGTTTGTGTGGTGGCCCTGAAAAGGGCCGATTGTGTTTTGTTTTTTTGAGCCGAGGCGGCAAATGGCGCGCTGCGTGCCAAGGGAGCACGCGGCGGTTGCCGATTGCGCTGTCTCTCTTTTAGGCCTTCTTCTCGGTCTTCTTTGGCAGCAGGACGGCCTGGATGTTGGGCAGGACACCTCCCTGTGCGATGGTGACGCCCGACAAGAGCTTGTTGAGCTCCTCGTCGTTGCGTATGGCGAGCTGCAGGTGGCGCGGGATGATGCGCGTCTTCTTGTTGTCGCGGGCCGCGTTTCCGGCCAGCTCGAGCACCTCAGCCGCGAGGTACTCCATGACGGCGGCGAGGTAGACGGGCGCCCCGGCGCCGACGCGCTCGGCGTAGTTTCCCTTGCGCAGGAGGCGGTGGATTCTGCCGACCGGGAACTGGAGCCCAGCCCTGCTTGAGCGGGACTTTGACTTGCCCTTGACTTTGCCTCCCTTTCCGCGTCCGGACATGGCGATGGGCTAGTTTGGAAAGAAGCGAGAAAGAAAAGCACAACGCCCCGAACGGTGCGAGCCGCAGCGAGTCGAGCAGCGGAGTGCGTGCCGGCGCCGGCGGGGTGGGGGTCCTTTATGGGCTCGGGTGCGGCGGCCGGTTGCGCGCGCGCCCCATTGGTCGGCGGCCGCAGCAGGGCGAGCTGGTAAAGGTGCGGCGTCGGCGTGCGGCGGGTGCCACTGTGTGGGGAGACGCTGACTGGAGCGGAGCGCTTGACTGACTGACTGCGCGTGCCTGCCTGCCTGCCTGCCTGTTTGTTCGTGATGCCGCCCAAGACTAGCGGGAAAGCCGCCAAGAAGGCTGGCAAGGCGCAGAAGAACATTTCGAAGGGCGACAAGAAGAAGAAGCGCAAGAGGAAGGAGAGCTATGCCATCTACATCTACAAGGTGCTGAAGCAGGTGCACCCGGACACGGGCATCTCTTCGAAGGCGATGAGCATCATGAACAGCTTCGTGAACGACATTTTCGAGCGCATTGCGGCCGAGGCTTCTCGCCTGGCGCACTACAACAAGCGCTCGACCATCACGTCCCGCGAGATCCAGACCGCTGTGCGGCTCTTGCTGCCTGGCGAGCTGGCCAAGCACGCGGTGAGCGAGGGCACGAAGGCGGTGACCAAGTACACGAGCTCCAAGTAAGGAGGTGGCTCTTGGAAATGGGAGGCTCGTCCGCGGCGCGGCGAAGAAAAGAAAAAAAAAACGGCCCTTTTCAGGGCCACCAAAATGCCTTTGCGGGAAGGGCGGAATTGTTGTTGTTGTGAGCGGGTGGACGGCGGCACAGCTGTAGCTGTAGCTTGTGGTGTGGTGTGGTGCGGCGCCGGCGCCTTTGGTTTTGGTGTGACGTTGGGATACGCACTTTAGCCACAGCCGGGTCGTGGGCGTGGGTGTTTCGAGACGTGTTGGTGTTAGGGGGGCGGATCGCTGGAGTTGGCTTGTTTGATATATATATTTTTTTTTTTGTCCCCTTTGTATGGTATGGCCGGAGGTGTGGAACGGAAAGCAAACCGCGATTGTCGGATGTCACACCGTTGGTGGCGAGGGTGAGAAACACGTTGCCGCCTACAGCTGCTTCTACGCCGAGCGGGTGGGTTAAGTTAGTTAGTTGGTTGGTTGGGCGACGTAAAAGTGGAGCGTGGAGGTGGTGTGTGTGAACGTGAGGAGACACGCATTGCATTGTATTTGTACGCGCGAGGTGAGTTAGGAGACCACGCGCCACGACGTACGGTGCCCTCTTTCGACCTGACGTCTGACGTCTGGTTTTTGTTTGTGGAGGCGGTGTCGTCATTCTGGATGTACGTGTATTTTCCGCTCAGTTGAGTGAGGTGACGCGAGACGACGGCGTCGGTGGTGTTTTTGTTTTGTTGTTGGCGCCCCGGGGATGAAGAGGGGCACCCGACGGTAACGAGAGGTTGCACTTTGTGATCGGTCGAATGTCCGGGGAGCGAGGAATAGGGTGGGGGGTTGAAAAGAAAACGCCAGTGTAGGGCAACGGGACGGTGAACGTTCCCGTGGTGTCGGAGGTGTGCAGTGGGGGGGAGGAAAAAAAAAAAAAAAAAAAAAAAAAAAAAAAGCGCGTAACGGCGCGGCTGCCGTGGTGGAAACGTTCTCTCCAACTTTGGTGGTGTCCCCTGTGTGTTTTGTTGTTCTCTATATCGTGTGTCCCCTCGCACAAGACGCTCTCTGGGCGGGTTTGATTCATTCATTTTTGCATAGTCACGTAGCGTAGAATGGAATGCGCAAGAGTTGAGTGAGACTGGCGACGGTATATGGTCTGAGCAGCGTCAGCTGCACTGCACTCCCCGGAAAAGAATCTTGGATGCCGTGCTAACTGAAATTTGGTGGACGGGGTTCTCAAGGCTGTTTTCCTATTTTGTTGTTTGTTTGTTTGTCTCTAGTTGAGATGGTGAAATGACGTCGAAGAAGCAGTATTGCAAATACTGTTATGGAAATGCCCTAGTTTGATGAAAGGAAATGTGTGTTGAATACAGGATGGTAAAGACCAAGTGCGTTGAAAGAAACGTTGTGAAGGAACGAACGTTCCCTGAATTGGTTTCTTTTTGTTCCCGAGTTGTGTACAATGGACGACGGTTGTGCCATATCGCAGCATTGCATCATCCCCAGGTTTTATTTCAATTGAGCGATAAAAAAAGGAAACAGAGAAGAACAAGAACACTATCGAAATGGTCTATGGTGTGTGACCCACAATTGTTGTCTTTAAATCACTTACCCAACCATGTCGTAAAAATATTTTTTTTTTTTACAGTGGCTGCCGAATGACCTAGATGTAACAGAGAGAGAGAAACACATGGCGTGTCAGATGTTTGTTTTCTTTTCCCCCCCGTCAAGTGGCAAATGCGAACACCGTCAGCTGTAATTGACGATCGACACTAGTATGGCGCGAAAAGGGGGTGCGACCTGTGCAGTTGTGGGTGAAACTTTGGGTGATGGGCTGTCATGCGGCATCGCGTGCGTTCATTACCCCTCGGCGGCGGCGGCGGCGCCGCAGCTCCGTCCAGCTCGCGCTCTCGGAAACAACCGTCTCCGTCACTGCAATTTTCAAAGGGAAACCTGTGTGGCCGGTGGGGGTGTGTCAACCGTTGGCCTCAAGCTCCGCCGACAAAAAGTGTTGAGTGTATCCAGTGTGAGAGAGGTTGACGCTTTTCGTGGTGTGTGTGTGTGTGTGTGTGTGTGGCAATGTTTTGAAAAGTTTGCAACGTACGTTAAGAAGTGTTGACGCTGAAACTTGCGGGCTGTGTGGCCCTGGTGGTTGGCTGGCTGGAGACGCGGGCGTGTCCAGTCGGTCGGTTGTTGTGGCTGAAAGGTACGTATACGGTTCCGCCGTCCCGTCGGAACTGCGTCTGTCTGGAAGGTATGACGTGACGTGCAGTTTTTATTAGGTCAGCCCTTGTTGTGTATTGTTCCATTTGTTGCTCACTCGTCACCCGTATTTGGTGTGGCGATGTATGTGGACGTACTGCTGGATCAGTGTCAGGGTTTCCGTGGGAGGTGTTGGTTGGGTTGGATTTGCCTGACACGGCTGAGTCCGCAATTGGCCTGCCGTTCGTTGATGCGATATGTGGGTTCTGAGGAAGAATGTGTACGAGATAGTTGCCCCTGCCCTGCCCTTTCTTTCGCGTTCGTGTGTGCCCCCCTTGTTGTGTAGTGTGGGTTGAACATGGTTCTTTACCGAGTGGGGGGGAATGGGATGGACGGATCCGTTGCTGTTGCTGTCACCGTCAAGACAACGCACGCACGCACCCCTGTCCTACGAGAAGGTGTGTCAACCGGGGTTTCGGTAGTCGTGTGTGTAGGGGACGGGGAGAAGCAAAGTGGAGAGTGCGGCACGGGCAGAGAGTGGAATTGGGGCGCGTTGATGTTGGGAAACATCCCCCAAGGGTTGCGGGATGATGTGGCGGTGAGAGCGGGGGGCGGGGGAGAAAAGAAAAGCGAAAAAGAACTAAGGAAGAGGAGGAGGCGTGCGTGTGCGCAGTGGCGGGGCCCCAAAGACCTGTCGTGTGGTGTCGGCCGAACGCGTGTGCGGGGCAGCGTCGGCACGGAGAGAGAGAGAGAGAGAGAGAGAGAGAGAGAGAGAGAGAGAGAGAGCGAGCTGGTCTGATGGGTATTTTTTTACCCCCTGTACTCGAAGGACCGGATCTGTCCTTGATCCCTGCCTTCTGTCTGATTATGTTGGGTAACAAAATGATGGGATGATAGGGTCTCTTGGGTGTGTGTAGATGTTTGTTGTTTGAGTGAGTGTTATGGTGTTTGTATTTTATTTTTGTTTATCATGGTATGTTGTAGTTTGTGGTGTTTTGTCGTGATGGGAAATGTCGTTCTTGGGTCGGGTGGATTTTGTCCCAGATTTCTGATGAGTGGGTGGTTCGAATCCGTGGTTTGGTGGGAAAAAAAAAAAAAAACTTTATGGATTTTTGTTTGGATGATTTCCGGGATTTTGAGTATGTTATGGTTTGTGTATATGTCTCGGTTTGTCTGGTACCGGCCGGCATCAGCAGCAATTCTGAATTATTTGTTGTGCACCCTTTTTTTTACTCTTGTTATGTTGGTGTCTGCGGCCATTGACCAGATTTTCAGAGCCGTAAGTGATGGCTGGTTCCTATGACGGTTTTGAAGATTTTCTTTTTGGCGCGCATATTTATTCTGTTTCCTTTGATGATTGGGCACAGTCTGAATATTGCTGGTGCAGCCTTGTTACAAACGTGTGTAACGTGGTCTCTAAATGTCAACCTCTTGTCCAGCTTGATGCCTAGATACTTTATTGTGCCTGACCATGGAAGATTGTTATTTCTGAGGCGTATACGCAGGTTAGGAGGTATTCTTTTTGAATGTGAATCGTATTGTATTGCTTGGGTTTTCTCCGCGTTTATTGTTTTTTTGGTTAGCCCATTTCTGGATGGATTGTAGGTGTTGCTCTATTTTTGTGACTCTATATTGCAGGTTAGAACTGCTGCGGTAGACTGCAGTGTCGTCTGCAAATAGTGACAAGTGTCCTCCCAGCTGTTTGTTTGTGTATATTGAGTAGAGAATGGGCCCCAGCACTGAGCCTTGCGGGACTCCAGCCTCTATGGATCTAGTGTTACTTGCCGCTCCTGGTACATGGACATAGAATGCTCTGTTGCGGAGAAAAGAAGCAATAATGTGGATGGGGCAGTTGTACTGGTGGAGCTTGTAGATAAGGCGTTATCCGAATGCTTTTCCAATGTCAAGCAGGACTGCTCCAGTACTGTGTCTAATGTTTCTGGCCTGACATATGTGCTCGACTAGTCTGGTCACCCGGTGGGTGGTGCTGTGTTCTTCGCGGAATCGGAATTGTTGTGGGATGATTATGTTGTTATCCTTTAAGAATTGAATTTCTTCAGTTCAGTTTGAATGAGCTTTCCGAGGACCTTTCCAAGGAAGTTGGCCTATAGTTTTGCGGAAATAATAAGTCCTTGTTTGGCTTTGGTAATGTGATGACTCGGGCCTGTTTCCAAGTAGTTTAGTCTGAAGCAAGCATTATATACTGATGTTAGATAGATAATTGATAGTTGCTGGAGGTAGGTGATGTAGTAGTTGCGGTTTGATGGAATCTGGGCCTGATGCCTTCTTAGGATGTGTGTATGTTTGTGATGTGATAAGATACGGGGTTTCTGCGTTTATTGGATTGTGAAAGATGTTCTGATCGGGGCACTTAGGATGCGGTTTTACCCTTCTGAGTACCATTTCCTGGTGGTCATCAGTTTCGCCATCTACCGCTTCTGGTGCTTGGAATTGCCTTTCTAGTGAATCCGCCAGTGCTTCAGCTCGGTCTGTGGGGTCGTTCCTTCCCCATGTAGATGTAGATGTTTCGTGTTTAGTTTACGAGTTTTAAGAAATTTCCAGAATTTTTCCTGGTCCCTTTCTGCTTCTCGTAACGTTTCCTCCCACGCCTCGCTACGGTGGTTTTCGGAGCTCTCTTTTTGATCCTCCCGGCCAATTGCTCTGATTTTCGTCGGTCGGCTGGGTCCCTGTAGTTTCTGGCGCGCGCGGGCTGCGGTTGGCGCCTTTGGTGGCAACGGCCGGGGCAAGCAGCGGTGTGTGGTGTGGTGCGGGGCGGGCAGGGGCAGTGGCAGTGGTGGTTGACGGATGGCCTGGGGGCCGAAAAACGGGCCGGCCGGCGGACGGCGGACGGATGTTGAGAGAGGCGGCGCGCACGCGTCTCGCGCGGACACAGGCGCCACAGCGTTGATTGGAAGGAGGTGCGGTGCGGTGCGGGGATGGGCCCAGGAAAAAAGACGGTCGTGGCCCCTGTCTTGGGTGCGTGTCGACGTCAGCACCGTCGGTGTGGTGTGGTGTGGTGTGGTGTGGTGTGGTGTGGGCAGGGAGGGGGGGGAAAAGCGGGCTGCGGGCTGCGGGCTGCGGAGGGAATGGTGGTGGGGAGTAGGCACACATGTGGGCGGGCGCAAAATCGGCCGGTGCCCGTAAACCGCGGCGGGATATTGGGTGGAAAAGAGGGAAATTGTAGAAAGGAAAACAAGCGGAGGGGGCGAATGTGGTGGGGTGGGGGGACGGGCGGGGGCGAGGCGACAGCTTGCTTTTTCTTTTTCATTTTATTCTGTTGTAGTGTTTTTGTTTTTTTGTTTTTTTGCGTGTGTGTGGCCTTGGAGAGGCTGGTCTTGTCTGGCTTACGCTTTGGGTGCGTGTGTTGGTACTTTTTCGTTTTTTCTTGTTCTGCAGAGCAGGGGCGGGGCGGTGGGTACGGCTGGCTGGCTGTGCCCAGAGGAGGAGGAGGAGACGCTGGCGGCGGGCCCGGCTCCTGGGGCTGCTGTTGCATGCGCTGTGCAAAGAAAGGAAGAGTGGGTTTGTTTGGCTGGTTGAAGTGCATTATTTAAGTGTGGGCTTGCCGGCCTGGCTCCGATGCGCAGGTAGATAGATGCCGGCGGCGACCGCAGGCAGGCGCGTTGTGTGTACAGAGGGACGAGCCATGTGTTTTGCAAGCAGGACGTGGCGTGCCGAGTGGAGAGGAGGCGGCGGCTCGGCCCGGTTCGGCCCGGCCCGGCCCGGCCCGGCCCGGTCCGGCGGTGCCGCGCTGTTGTCGCGGACGTGAGCGCCCCCTGGCGGGCGGGTGGTTGGCGGCGGCGTGGTGGACGCGTGTGGCAGTTGTGTGCACGGGTTGCTTGGGCGAGTGAGCAGTGGCTGGCGGTGTTGGCGCGTCGTCGGGGAGGTACGTGTTGCGGCCGCGTCTGCTGCGCGCTGCGTCGTTGTGTCGACTGTGTGTGGGCGTGGGCACGTGTGCTCTGCCGAGGGCGTCGTAAAAAAGTGGGTCGCGGTGTGCGTGCGTAGCCCGTGATGATGTATTGTGCGTCGCGCCGTTGTGTGCGAAACGGATGCCGAGAGGTGTGTGGTAAGTGCGAAGCGCGAATGTGCGGCGTTTGGCGGTTTCGGTGTGTTTTCTGTTTTTGCGGCGTGAGAGTGGGGCTGGCTGGCTGGCTGTTGTTGGTTGCCTTGTGTGTGTAGGTTGATGGCGCGACGCGGAGGGGACGCCGTTTGCTGCGTGCCTTGCCTCGCGTGTGTTGGCGCGCCGTGCATGTGTTTGGGTCGTGGGGGCGGTGTTTTTGTTTGTATTTGGATTTTCATTTTTTGGCGTGTTGTGTCGTGTATGGCAAGGGCGAGAGGAGTAGTGCGGTAGTGGTAGTGCAGTAGTGTCGTTGCGGCACGGGCGTCTGGTGGGGCTGTGCGTCGTGGCGGGGAAGGTGTGTAGGTTGCGGCGATGCGGCGAGCCCAGCCCGTCGTTTGACGGTGTGCCGGGTGAGTTGCGCTGCGAATCGAGTGTGGCGGGAAGGGAGCTGCGTGGCGCCTGCGTCCGTTGGCAGCAGGGGCTGTGCTTTTGAGAGTTTGTTTGATTTCGGGACGACGACGACGACGACGACGACGACGACGACGACTGGTTGGTTGGTTGGTTGGTGGGTGGGGTGGCGTGCGCGTTTGTCGTACTGGGCGAGTCGATTGCCTGCCGGCTGGCGAAAGGTGCGCCGCCGCCCGTCTCGCGCTCTGTGTTTTTTTTTTTTTTTTTTTTCTCTCTCTCTCTCTCTGTGTGTGTCGGCTGCGTTTTGTTTGCGGTGCGCGCGAAAACGGTGGTGCCGAAAGTGTGCCGGCGTGGCGTTGCGACCGCGACGAGCCGCGGGCGCGCCATTTGGCTGGTGTTGCGTGAAGAGCGGCTGTGTACGGGTAGTGGCTGTAGCCGTACGTGTACGTGCATCCGGCCCGGCCGCCAGCCCAGCCCAGCCCAGCCGAGTCGGGTGAGCGGAGGCCGACACGTGGTGGTGCTCTGTGCTCTCTCGGCTCGGGGGGGTTTGTGTGTGTGCGTGCGTGTGTGTGTGTCTCGTTCGCTCTCCGGAATCTGCTTGTTCTGCTGATCCCCGCCTGTCGGCGTCGTTTATTTTTACTTATTTATTTTTTACCTGAACACGCGATCTAGTGT
>NW_026062600.1:0-28152 GCF_023897955.1 Schistocerca gregaria | reverse complement strand
CCGCCCGTCCCCCCACCCCACCACATTCGCCCCCTCCGCTTGTTTTCCTTTCTACAATTTCCCTCTTTTCCACCCAATATCCCGCCGCGGTTTACGGGCACCGGCCGATTTTGCGCCCGCCCACATGTGTGCCTACTCCCCACCACCATTCCCTCCGCAGCCCGCAGCCCGCAGCCCGCAGCCCGCAGCCCGCTTTTCCCCCCTCCCTGCCCACACCACACCACACCACACCACACCACACCACACCACACCACACCACACCGACGGTGCTGACGTCGACACGCACCCAAGACAGGGGCCACGACCGTCTTTTTTCCTGGGCCCATCCCCGCACCGCACCTCCTTCCAATCATCAACGCTGTGGCGCCTGTGTCCGCGCGAGACGCGTGCGCGCCGCCTCTCTCAACATCCGTCCGCCGGCCGGCCCGTTTTTCGGCCCCCAGGCCATCCGTCAACCACCACTGCCCCTGCCCGCCCCGCACCACACCACACACCGCTGCTTGCCCCGGCCGTTGCCACCAAAGGCGCCAACCGCAGCCCGCGCGCGCCAGAAAGAGATGGCAAAACTACAGGGACCCAGCCGACCGACGAAAATCAGAGCAATTGGCCGGGAGGATCAAAAAGAGAGCTCCGAAAACCACCGTAGCGAGGCGTGGGAGGAAACGTTACGAGAAGCAGGAAGGGACCAGGAAAAATTCTGGAAATTTCTTAAAACTCGTAAACTAGACACGAAACATCTACATCTACATGGGGAAGGAACGACCCCACAGACCGAGCTGAAGCACTGGCGGATTCACTAGAAAGGCAATTCCAAGCACCAGAAGCGGTAGATGACGAAACTGATGACCACCAGGAAATGGTACTCAGAAGGGTAAAACCGCATCCTAAGTGCCCCGATCAGAACATCTTTCACAATCCAATAAACGCAGAAACCCCGTATCTTATCACATCACAAACATACACACATCCTAAGAAGGCATCAGGCCCAGATTCCATCAAACCGCAACTACTACATCACCTACCTCCAGCAACTATCAATTATCTATCTAACATCAATATATAATGCTTGCTTCAGACTAAACTACTTGGAAACAGGCCCGAGTCATCACATTACCAAAGCCAAACAAGGACTTATTATTTCCGCAAAACTATAGGCCAACTTCCTTGGAAAGGTTCTCGGAAAGCTCATTCAAACTGAACTGAAGAAATTCAATTCTTAAAGGATAACAACATAATCATCCCACAACAATTCCGATTCCGCGAAGAACACAGCACCACCCACCAGGTGACCAGACTAGTCGAGCACATATGTCAGGCCAGAAACATTAGACACAGTACTGGAGCAGTCCTGCTTGACATTGGAAAAGCATTCGGATAACGC
Organism: Schistocerca gregaria; assembly: GCF_023897955.1. NCBI lineage: Eukaryota > Metazoa > Arthropoda > Insecta > Orthoptera > Acrididae > Schistocerca > Schistocerca gregaria. Next base: position 26,771 of record NW_026062600.1, on the reverse strand, counting down.
CTTATCTACAAGCTCCACCAGTACAACTGCCCCATCCACATTATTGCTTCTTTTCTCCGCAACAGAGCATTCTATGTCCATGTACCAGGAGCGGCAAGTAACACTAGATCCATAGAGGCTGGAGTCCCGCAAGGCTCAGTGCTGGGGCCCATTCTCTACTCAATATACACAAACAAACAGCTGGGAGGACACTTGTCACTATTTGCAGACGACACTGCAGTCTACCGCAGCAGTTCTAACCTGCAATATAGAGTCACAAAAATAGAGCAACACCTACAATCCATCCAGAAATGGGCTAACCAAAAAAACAATAAACGCGGAGAAAACCCAAGCAATACAATACGATTCACATTCAAAAAGAATACCTCCTAACCTGCATATACGCCTCAGAAATAACAATCTTCCATGGTCAGGCACAATAAAGTATCTAGGCATCAAGCTGGACAAGAGGTTGACATTTAGAGACCATGTTACACACGTTTGTAACAAGGCTGCAGCAGCAATATTCAGACTGTACCCAATCATCAAAGGAAACAGAATAAATATGCGCGCCAAAAAGAAAATCTTCAAAACCGTCATAGGAACCAGCCATCACTTACGGCTCTGAAAAATCTCGTCAATGGCCGCAGACACCAAACATAACAAGAGTAAAAAAGGGTGCAGAACAAATACTTCAGAATTACTGCTGATGCCGGCCGGTACCAGACAAACCGAGACATATACACAAACCATAACATACTCAATCAAAATCCCGGAAATCATCCAAAGAAAAATCCATAAAGTTTTTTTTTTTTTTTTTTTTTTGTTTTTTTTCCACCAAACCACGGATTCGAACCACCCACTCATCAGAAATCTGGGACCAAAATCCACCCGACCCAAGAACGACATTTCCCATCACGACAAAACACCACAAACTACAACATACCATGATAAACAAAAATAAAATACAAACACCATAACACTCACTCAAACAAACAAACATCTACACACACCCAAGAGACCCTATCATCCCATCATTTTGTTACCCAACATAATCAGACAGAAGGCAGGGATCAAGGACAGATCCGGTCCTTCGAGTACAGGGGGTAAAAAATACCCATCAGACCAGCTCTCTCTCTCTCTCTCCTCCTCGCTTCTCCGTGCCGACGCTGCCCCGCACACGCGTTCGCGTTCGCGTTCGCGCTCGCGTTCGGCCGACACCACACGACAGGTCTTTGGGGCCCCGCCACTGCGCACACGCACGCCTCCTCCTCTTCCTTAGTTCTTTTTCGCTTTTCTTTTCTCCCCCGCCCCCCGCTCTCACCGCCACATCATCCCGCAACCCTTGGGGCATGTTTCCCAACATCAACGCGCCCCAATTCCACTCTCTGCCCGTGCCGCACTCTCCACTTTGCTTCTCCCCGTCCCCTACACACACGACTACCGAAACCCCGGTTGACACACCTTCTCGTAGGACAGGGGTGCGTGCGTGCGTGCGTGCGTTGTCTTGACGGTGACAGCAACAGCAACGGATCCGTCCATCCCATTCCCCCCCACTCGGTAAAGAACCATGTTCAACCCACACTACACAACAAGGGGGGCACACACGAACGCGAAAGAAAGGGCAGGGCAGGGGCAACTATCTCGTACACATTCTTCCTCAGAACCCACATATCGCATCAACGAACGGCAGGCCAATTGCGGACTCAGCCGTGTCAGGCAAATCCAACCCAACCAACACCTCCCACGGAAACCCTGACACTGATCCAGCAGTACGTCCACATACATCGCCACACCAAATACGGGTGACGAGTGAGCAACAAATGGAACAATACACAACAAGGGCTGACCTAATAAAAACTGCACGTCACGTCATACCTTCCAGACAGACGCAGTTCCGACGGGACGGCGGAACCGTATACGTACCTTTCAGCCACAACAACCGACCGACTGGACACGCCCGCGTCTCCAGCCAGCCAACCACCAGGGCCACACAGCCCGCAAGTTTCAGCGTCAACACTTCTTAACGTACGTTGCAAACTTTTCAAAACATTGCCACACACACACACACACACACACACACACACACCACGAAAAGCGTCAACCTCTCTCACACTGGATACACTCAACACTTTTTGTCGGCGGAGCTTGAGGGCCAACGGTTGACACACCCCCACCGGCCACACAGGTTTCCCTTTGAAAATTGCAGTGACGGAGGAGACGCGGCATTACGAGAGGGTTGTTTCCGAGAGCGCGAGCTGGACGGAGCTGCGGCGCCGCCGCCGCCGCCGCCGCCGCCGCCGAGGGGTAATGAACGCACGCGATGCCGCATGACAGCCCATCACCCAAAGTTTCACCCACAACTGCACAGGTCGCACCCCCTTTTCGCGCCATACTAGTGTCGATCGTCAATTACAGCTGACGGTGTTCGCATTTGCCACTTGACGAGAGGGGGGGGGGGGGGGGAAAAGAAAACAAACATCTGACACGCCATGTGTTTCTCTCTCTCTCTGTTACATCTAGGTCATTCGGCAGCCACTGTAAAAAAAAAAAAAAAAAAAAAAAAAAAAAAAAATATTTTTACGACATGGTTGGGTAAGTGATTTAAAGACAACAATTGTGGGTCACACACCATAGACCATTTCGATAGTGTTCTTGTTCTTCTCTTTTTCCTTTTTTTATCGCTCAATTGAAATCAAACCTGGGGATGATGCAATGCTGCGATATGGCACAACCGTCGTCCATTGTACACAACTCGGGAACAAAAAGAAACCAATTCAGGGAACGTTCGTTCCTTCACAACGTTTCTTTCAACGCACTTGGTCTTTACCATCCTGTATATTCAACACACATTTCCTTTCATCAAACTAGGGCATTTCCATAACAGTATTTGCAATACTGCTTCTTCGACGTCATTTCACCATCTTAACTAGAGACAAACAAACAAGAAAATAGCAAAACAGCCTTGAGAACCCCGTCCACCAAATTTCAGTTAGCACGGCATCCAAGATTCTTTTCCGGGGAGTGCAGTGCAGCTGACGCTGCTCAGACCATATACCGTCGCCAGTCTCACTCAACTCTTGCGCATTCCATTCTACGCTACGTGACTATGCAAAAATGAATGAATCAAACCCGCCCAGAGAGCGTCTTGTGCGAGGGGACACACGATATAGAGAACAACAAAACACACAGGGGACACCACCACAGTTGGAGAGAACGTTTCCACCACGGCAGCCGCGCCGTTACGCGCTTTTTTTTTTTCCTCCCCCCCACTGCACACCTCCGACACCACGGGAACGTTCACCGTCCCGTTGCCCTACACTGGCGTTTCTTTTCAACCCCCCACCCTATTCCTCGCTCCCCGGACATTCGACCGATCACAAAGTGCAACCTCTCGTTACCGTCGGGTGCCCCTCTTCATCCCCGGGGCGCCAACAACAAAACAAAAACACCACCGACGCCGTCGTCTCGCGTCACCTCACTCAACTGAGCGGAAAATACACGTACATCCAGAATGACGACACCGCCTCCAGACGTCAGACGTCAGGTCGAAAGAGGGCACCGTACGTCGTGGCGCGTGGTCTCCTAACTCACCTCGCGCGTACAAATACAATGCAATGCGTGTCTCCTCACGTTCACACACACCTCCACGCTCCACTTTTACGTCGCCCAACCAACCAACTACTAACTTAACCCACCCGCTCGGCGTAGAAGCAGCTGTAGGCGGCAACGTGTTTCTCACCCTCGCCACCAACGGTGTGACATCCGACAATCGCGGTTTGCTTTCCGTTCCACACCTCCGGCCATACCATACAAAGGGGACAAAAAAAAAAAAAAAAATATATATATCAAACAAGCCAACTCCAGCGATCCGCCCCCCTAACACCAACACGTCTCGAAACACCCACGCCCACGACCCGGCTGTGGCCTAAAGTGCGTATCCCAACGTCACACCAAAACCAAAGGCGCCGGCGCCGCACCACACCACACCACAAGCTACAGCTACAGCTGTGCCGCCCGTCCACCCGCTCACAACAACAACAACAACAACAACAACAATTCCGCCCTTCCCGCAAAGGCATTTTGGTGGCCCTGAAAAGGGCCGTTTTTTCTTTTCTTCGCCGCGCCGCGGACGAGCCTCCTATTTCCAAGAGCCACCTCCTTACTTGGAGCTCGTGTACTTGGTCACCGCCTTCGTGCCCTCGCTCACCGCGTGCTTGGCCAGCTCGCCAGGCAGCAAGAGCCGCACAGCGGTCTGGATCTCGCGGGACGTGATGGTCGAGCGCTTGTTGTAGTGCGCCAGGCGAGAAGCCTCGGCCGCAATGCGCTCGAAAATGTCGTTCACGAAGCTGTTCATGATGCTCATCGCCTTCGAAGAGATGCCCGTGTCAGGGTGCACCTGCTTCAGCACCTTGTAGATGTAGATGGCATAGCTCTCCTTCCTCTTGCGCTTCTTCTTCTTGTCGCCCTTCGAAATGTTCTTCTGCGCCTTGCCAGCCTTCTTGGCGGCTTTCCCGCTAGTCTTGGGCGGCATCACGAACAAACAGGCAGGCAGGCAGGCAGGCAGGCAGGCACGCGCAGTCAGTCAGTCAGTCAGGCGCTCCGCTCCAGTCAGCGTCTCCCCACACAGTGGCACCCGCCGCACGCCGCCGCCGCACCTTTACCAGCTCGCCCTGCTGCGGCCGCCGACCAATGGGGCGCGCGCGCAACCGGCCGCCGCACCCGAGCCCATAAAGGACCCCCACCCCGCCGGCGCCGGCACGCACTCCGCTGCTCGACTCGCTGCGGCTCGCACCGTTTGGGGCGTTGTGCTTTTTCTTTCTCGCTTCTTTCCAAACTAGCCCATCGCCATGTCCGGACGCGGAAAGGGAGGCAAAGTCAAGGGCAAGTCAAAGTCCCGCTCAAGCAGGGCTGGGCTCCAGTTCCCGGTCGGCAGAATCCACCGCCTCCTGCGCAAGGGAAACTACGCCGAGCGCGTCGGCGCCGGGGCGCCCGTCTACCTCGCCGCCGTCATGGAGTACCTCGCGGCTGAGGTGCTCGAGCTGGCCGGAAACGCGGCCCGCGACAACAAGAAGACGCGCATCATCCCGCGCCACCTGCAGCTCGCCATACGCAACGACGAGGAGCTCAACAAGCTCTTGTCGGGCGTCACCATCGCACAGGGAGGTGTCCTGCCCAACATCCAGGCCGTCCTGCTGCCAAAGAAGACCGAGAAGAAGGCCTAAAAGAGAGACAGCGCAATCGGCAACCGCCGCGTGCTCCCTTGGCACGCAGCGCGCCATTTGCCGCCTCGGCTCAAAAAACAAAACACAATCGGCCCTTTTCAGGGCCACCACACAAACCTACGTCCAAAGCAGAATTCCAGTCGTTCGTCGCACCACTTTTCTCTCTCTCTCTCTCTCTCTCTCTCTCTCTCTCTCTCTGTGTACGGTTTTTTTTTCCTTCTTACACACACAGGCGCCGCCATCTTGTACACACGTACTTGGCCACCTCCTCCACTCAACTCCACGCACGCACAGTCTCGCGACCATTAACCAGCACACGTGGCGCACAACAACACACCTCAAAAATAACCCCTCGGCGCTCAGCCGCGCCGCAACACACAGCCCATCCACCGACAAGAAGCATACAAGCAAAGAGGGAGGGGAAGGAAGGAAGGAAGGAGCTCACACAACGCAAGGGCACGCTTCCTTCCCTCCCAACCGCACCGCACACCACGTCAAAAAAAACTCCAAACAAAACTAAAAGGCCAAGTAGACTAAAAAGGAAAAGAAAAACCAGCAACACAGACTCTTTCGCACTTTTCAACTTCCGAACACTGTGGTGGCCCTGAAAAGGGCCGTTTTTCAATCTATCTCTCTTTCCTTCCTTCGGTCTCACACCGCCTAACCGCCGAAACCGTACAGGGTGCGCCCCTGCCTCTTCAGGGCGTACACCACGTCCATGGCCGTCACAGTCTTGCGCTTGGCGTGCTCAGTGTACGTCACCGCGTCGCGGATCACGTTCTCCAGGAACACCTTCAGCACTCCGCGCGTCTCCTCGTAGATCAGACCAGAGATGCGCTTCACGCCGCCCCTGCGCGCCAGGCGGCGGATCGCGGGCTTCGTGATGCCCTGGATGTTGTCGCGCAACACCTTGCGGTGCCGCTTGGCGCCACCCTTGCCGAGCCCCTTTCCTCCCTTGCCGCGGCCTGTCATTCTTCTTCTTCAAGCGTCTCAACCACAATAATATAAAAAACAGAAAGCAAGGCAAGCTCCTCACCCGGCGCTAGCGAGTCGGCTACGGTTGTGGCGCCCAGCGCTTTTTTTTTTAACGGATGGGGCCCCTCCACGCCCGCACCAACGTGGTGACCAAACCAAAAGTTCTACTGTCACCTCCGTATAACATGTTAGTTTTTAGAATCAAGAGTCACAGGATGCAGGCTGTGATGTTATCCATGCGTCTGGGTAAGATTACTCATTTACATGGTCCATCAGGAGATAGAAGTGGTCGAAAGCGATTGAAGGGTAGCGGTTTTTAAGGGCAGAGGGAAAAAAGTGCCAAGGCAAGCGCCAAGGGAAAAAACCTCTGCGATAGTAGGACGGGTAGTAAGGGCAGTAGCGGATTACTAGCTGCGACAGTGCATGCAAGGTGTGGTTATGTTAGTGCGAGGTATCGTGCATCGTTACCGTTGTCGTTGCTGGCGTTCGTTCCAGGATCTGCTGCTGCTGCGTCCCTGAAACATGACATTGTCATCATATATTAGTGGGCGATCGGTCGTAGATCAGCTCACAGTGTGGGGGGTGTGTGTGGCTGGTTTGCGTGCTGTGTGCAGTACGGTTTCCCTGCAGTTGCCGGTATTTCGGCGGGTTAATCATCTGGGGTTGCCAGTAGTAGCTGAGTTGCAGGGGCTCGCCAGTACTGTCATGTTAGCGTGCTATGGACCATAGATGTTTAGTTTCGTGCTAATAGTGTTTTTGGTCTATTATGTTTCCATCTATGGTTGTGGTCGTAGTTACCCAGAGAAAGAATAAACGGGTTACGCGACTGTCTCGTGTTTCTGTATAGTCGTGTGGAGAGTTTTTGGAATACCTGCAAGATAGTATCTAGCCGATATTCCCGGTGAAGGTCCGCGGTGCGCGTGTAGCGCGGAGCGTTGCTTATGATTCTGAGTACTTTGTTCTGTATGAGCTGCAGACGGCGCACACGTGTGGGCGCAGCGTATCCCCAGACGGGAGCGGCATACGTCATCAGAGGTCTGATAAGTGTGGTGTACATGGACCTGGACACCCTCCTATTCAGTGTGCTACGCCTGTTAAGCATAGGGTAGAGTTGTTTGAGCCTCGCGTTTGCTTTGTTGGTCACGTGTTGGATGTGGTCCCCCCAGAGTAGTTTCCGGTCCAGCCAGACACCGAGGTATTTGACCTTCTCTCGGAAACGTATTGGGCGTGCGTGTAGTGTTATTTGATTGCAGTGTTGATGTTTGCGCAGTTGTTTCGGTCTTCTGGTGAACAGAACGGCTTCGCACTTGTCGACGTTTACTCTAACACGCCACTTCACCAACCAGGGCTCTGCCGTTCTGAGTGCGGTCTGTAGTCGTGAGTTAATGTTAGACGGCTTCCAATCTTGCGCTAGGATGGCAGTGTCATCCGCGTAGATTGCCATCGTCGTGTTATGTGTATCTGGGAGGTCGTTAATGTAGAGGTTAAACAGTAAGGGCCCTAGGATGCTTCCTTGGGGTACCCCTGCCTGTATACCGTGTCGTGTTGATTGTTTGCCCTGCACGTCAGTGTTGAAACTCCTGTCCGTGAGATATGAGTGTATGAGACGTACGAGCCCGTCGGGAAACCCTGCGTCGTTTAGTTTGCGTATGAGGCCGTTGTGCCATAGACGATCGAAAGCCTTCTCGATGTCCAGGAACACCGCACCAGTTGCTTTGTTCATGTTGTATCCGTGTGTGATGTATTCGACGACGCGGAGGAGTTGTTGTGTTGTCGAGTGGTGATTCCTGAAGCCGAATTGCTCCGGCCTCAGGGTGTCATTTGTGATGCAGTGCCTAGTGAGTCGTTTTAGTATTACCTTCTCAACAATCTTGCTGAGCGCGCTCAGCAGGCTGATGGGTCGGTAATTTTGTGGGAGGGAGTGGTCTTTCCCCGGCTTCCTGAACATCAGGACCTTGGCCGTCTTCCAAAAGGCGGGGAAGTGTTGGTGTTTGAGTATGGCATTCGTGATGTGCGTGAGATAGTCTATTGCTTTATCCGTGAACTCCTGGAGGACACGGTTTTGAATGCCATCGTGACCAGGGGCCTTCCTAGCAGTGGTATGCATGATGGCCCATTTCACTTCAGCTGTGCTAGCCTGGCGGATGTTGTTGCGCGCTGGTTGGGCCAGGATGCGAGTGACCTCCTGGTCTGTTGCAAGTGTGAACACTGGATCTGATGGATCCATGTTCGGTGTGAATGACGCTGCAAGTGTGAGGGCCATCAGTTCAGCTTTTTCTTCCGCAGAATATGCCGGTCCGTCGGGCCCTTGTAGTGTGGGTGTGTAGTGTTTCTCCCTGGTGAAGTGTCGGGCCATCTGCCACACGCCAGGTCGCGTGGTGTCTAGCCCTGCGAGTTTTTGGTCCCACTGTTGTGTTTTAAATGTTTGTATTTTGTCCCGGATTATTCCCTGGAGCCTGTTAATGTGCCGTTTGAAGTGCTGGCGCCTGGTACGCTGCCAATACCTCCTGAGGCGGTTCCTCATTGAGATAAGGCCCAGGATCTCCTGGGGCAGGGCAGCACTGTAATGTTGTGGTGTGCGGATTGGTATGGTGCCGGCTATTGCGTCTTGGACGGCGTTTGTAAGGGTTTCAACAGCATCATCTATTTGGGCTGTCTCATTAATTGCGTGGGTAGGTGGGATGTGACTGTCGAGCGTTTCCTTGAACAATGTCCAATTCGCGCGCTTGTAGTCGAGCATCCTGCGTTGGTCGATGTGCTGCAGTGTTTCTTCAATGTACAGCATAACAGGTTGGTGATTTGAGGGCAGATCGTTTTCAACAGCAACGTTGAGTGTCGTTGTTATGCCCTTGATGAGGGCCATGTCTAACACGTCTGGCCTGTGTCCCCTCCGGTAGGGAATGTGCGTCGGTTCGGTCGGCGCTAGTGTAATGTAGTTTCGTCCTAGCGCGTGTTCATATAGTTTTTTGCCGTTGGAGTTTCGTATACGTGAATTCCAGTCTGGGTGTTTCGCGTTAAGATCTCCAGCGGCTATTACGCGCGGTGATATGTTGAGTATAGTGCTGATGTCGCGTGTCACTATGTTCTTAGGACTGTTGTATACTGACACCAGTGTGGTATAGGCTCCGTTGAACTTGACCCTGACGGCGGTTGCCTCTAATTTTTCAAGATCAGGGAGCACTATGTTTGTGTGTTCGATGTCTTTGTGTATAATGATGGCCGTTCCACCGAAACCAGAGCCGTCCAGTCGGTCGGTACGATAGACGCAGTAGCTGGTAAAGTTTAGGTGGTTGTGCGGTTTGAGTTTAGTTTCGCTCAGTAGTGCGATAAGGATGCCCTTACGCTCCATGAACGCGGCAAGTTCCGCCCTTTTGTTGTTGATCCCGTCTGCATTCCAGAACAGGATCTGTGATAGTGTCCGGTTGTTTGCGAAGGGGGCCGGGTGTGGCGTATTATCCATGTAGGGATGGGAACAGTGTGGTGAGAGCTGTTTGTATGGCAGTCCAGTACTGTCCGGGTTGGGCAGACATGAGCTGTGTGATCAGTGTAGTGATGACCGCGAAGATCCTGGCGAAGATCTGTTGGGTCGTATGCTGGGGGAATAGTGTTTCCATTATTCCCCCTTGTGTTGTGTTTGTGTTGTGCGTGTCGGCCTGTGGCTTGTTTGTGGTGTTAGCGGCCGCTGGTGCGGGTGTTGGCGTTGTGTGTGGGCTGGCGCTTGTGTTGCTGCTGTGTGCTGCAGTCTGTGGTGCCTGTGTTACAGGTGTGGTGATGGGCGGAGTAGTGTGTGTGCTGGTGTCACTGGCTTGCTGACTGTGTGTCTGCGTTTCCGTGTTCTGTTGTTGTCGAGTGGTTTGTTGTGGCGATCTTGTGTACCCGTTCCTGTTCCCTTGAGGTCGCCTACGCCTTCTCTGGGTTTTCGGTTCTGGGGGTCCTTGTGTGGGTGCGTCTTCCTGTGCGGTCTGCGTGGTTTCGCATGCCGTGGCCTCAGGGAGTGGGGTCGTGTTGTTTTGGGGAGGTGGTGTTGGAACCGGTGTGGTCGATGTGTTTTTAGTTGGCTGAGACGGTTGTATTGTTGTCGCAGCGGTTGTGTTTTGTGCGTGTGATGGGCGCGGAGGTTCCGCCGCCCGCACCGCTCCTCCAGGGCTCGTAGCCATGGCGAACGTTACACCGTTCCTGACAGGGTTTGGTGCGGGCCTTGGACGTGGTATGGCGCTGAGTCCTCTGGATTGTTGTGTTTTACGCCTCTGCGCCTCTCTGTATACGTCGCAGCCCCTGTAGTTGGCCGCATGGCCTTGACCACAGTTGGCGCAACGGCGTGCGTTTTGTTGTGCTTGTGTACAAGCGTTGGATGCGTGTTTGCCAGCGCATCCGCGGCAACGGGGTGCCAGGCGACAGCGAAGGGCCGAATGACCGAATCGCTGGCAGTTGTTGCATTGTTGGGGGACGAGTGGTGGTTCATATAATTCTACCCTTACGTCCATCCGCAGAAGGCTTTTTATCTGCAGAAGGCCGCGGGAGGCAGCCGTATCGGCCATCTCGACCAGGTAGTGTGGTAGGCGGGTGTGTGTGCGGAAGCCCGTCATCCGGTTAGCACTTCGGCAGTCGTAACCAAGGAAGTTGAGCGCCGCTTGAACTGTTTTGTTTGGTGTGCTGGGGTCCACTCCCTTGACCACGTACAGCTGTGTCCGCTCTTCAGCCGTTCTGTACGTGTAGTGCTCGATCCCCTGTTCTTTGAGGAAGAACAGGAGATCTTTGTACTCTGTGTTAGTAGCCACGTACAGTGAGGCCCTATCCCCAGAGTATTTAGTGTGGAGCGTGCAAGGTGTGTGCCTCGCTTCGAATGTGGTGTTGAGGACGCTAAGGTCCCCATAGTTCTGTATTACGACTGGGGGAAAACCAGTCTTTTGTTGTGCGGGCGTAGCTGCGGTTTGTGTATTTGAGTTATTACTGACCGCAGGTCGGTTCGTGTTGGTTATAGTGTCTGTGTTCCTAGCCGGAAGTGTTTGTTTCGGTGTAGGCAGCAACGCCTTTCGGCTGCCTAGCGAGTTTGGTTGCTCGCATGTACCTCTTGTGTTTCTGCGTTTGTGTGATGGGCCCTCCACCTGCCAGGGCCCGGTGTAGTGTTGTTCTGTGTCCTCGTCCGCCGCCGCTGATTCCGCCACTGGAGTCAGCAGCGACAGCGGGACGGTCGTGCAGGAGTCACCAGTAGCAGGCGAGTGAAGCGTGATGTGAAGCGTGGTGCGCTTCGGTGTGTCGTTTGCGCCGCAAAGGTCGGTTATCAGCCGACGTTGGTCCAGCAGTTCCTGCGCTTGCTGCGCGATCTGCCGATCCTTGTCGGCCAATACCTCCCCCACGGCGGCAAGCGGGACGCTGGCGTCGACGGGGTCAGTCGACCCGAGCGCCTCTTTCGCTGCAGCTTTGCTGCGGGTTATGGCGGGAGAAACACCGGCGGAATCTGCCATCTTGGTGTTCTGGGAGGGACGAGAAAGGGGAACGACAATTTTGCTCTTTCTGAGAAGAAAAAGCCCTAACTGTTTTACCCTACGGAAGTGGGGGGAGTGCCCTACGGCCTAGCGTGCGCCGTTAGTGCAGTGGCGCGGCACCTAAAGGAGGTGCGGAAGAAGAGAATCGGCCTACAGTACGCGGGGTGATCCGACGTGAACGGGCCCCTGGCACTGATTAACCCTACAAAGAACGAGATAGCCTCGCTGTGGAGTTTGTAACAAACGTTACGGGATTGCTGTGAGTCTAGGACTCTTCACGACAATTCTGCTTTCCGCAACTACGCGGTTTCTCGACGAAAGGGAGCAAGCTCAACCCTCCGCCGATCCACCGGGCGCTACTGTCGCGCTTCGGAAGAACACTCTCTGTAGAGCAGAGCGGTCAGCGAGGCTTAAGCCCCAATAGCTACCGATGCACCGGCCATCACCGGCTGAGAGCTCCTTCCGCCACGACGGCCAGAGCGCGTCTGGCGCCCAGCGCGCGCGCCGCCCCCCTATATAGACTCTGGGGCCCCGCGGCCCGCCCTCCCCTCCCCCCACCACCGCGCACCGAGGGCATATAAGCGCAGCACCCGGGGCGCGCGGGCCCGTTGTCAAGGCAGCACCGGACGCCGTCGCGCACGCATATCCTCCACGCCGCATCCGCATCCGCAGTAGCCATGGCCCGGACAAAGCAAACGGCCCGCAAGTCCACCGGCGGAAAGGCGCCGCGCAAACAGCTCGCCACCAAGGCGGCGAGGAAGAGCGCGCCCGCCACCGGCGGCGTCAAGAAGCCCCACCGCTACAGGCCGGGCACCGTCGCCCTGCGAGAAATCAGGCGCTACCAGAAGAGCACAGAGCTGCTCATCCGCAAGCTGCCATTCCAGCGCCTAGTGCGCGAGATCGCCCAGGACTTCAAGACCGACCTGCGCTTCCAGAGCTCCGCAGTCATGGCCCTGCAGGAGGCCAGCGAGGCCTACCTCGTCGGCCTCTTCGAAGACACCAACCTGTGCGCAATCCACGCCAAGCGAGTCACCATCATGCCCAAGGACATCCAGCTCGCGCGCCGCATCCGCGGCGAGCGCGCCTAAACCCGCACACCGCCAAACAAACAAAACGGCCCTTTTCAGGGCCACTAACGTCTCTCCGTCGCGAGCAAAACTTTGTCGGTCGCAACGACTAGTTCCCCACTCACTCTCCAGTCCAGTCGTCCCACCCCCGGCCCGGCCCGGCGCCGCCGTTTCCAAAAAAAAGAAAAAAGCACCGCACCGGCCGAACCAAGTCGCAAGCGTCAATAGCGCCACCCACACAGGCCACGGCACAAAACGTGACGCCCGGAAAGCAAAGCAAAGCAAAAAAGACTATTCCAAAACCACCACCAAGACAAACAAACAAACAAACGCGGCGCAAAATAAATAGGTAAAAAATAATAAAAGTAAAATACACTTTGTGTAACACCAACCGCGGCGCCGCCGCCCACGCCCGCCAACGACCCCACAATCCAACCACCATCCACACATGAAACAAACAAACGCCAGCAAGCAAGACAGACAGACAGACAACAAGGCAACCGACCGACCACGACACGACACGACAATCAACACCTTCCCGACGTGCTTTGATGGCCCTGAGAAGGGCCGTTTTTGTTTTTGTCCGGGACCGCGCGACAGCCTCTGGTTGCGCGCCGGCCTCCAGGCGACGGTGTCAACCGCCAACCCTTCCCTGCCCTTTTTACTTCTTCTTCTTGGGCGAAGCCTTCGCCTTAGACGGCGTCGCCGTCGCCTTCTTCGGGCGCGGCGCCTTCGGCTTCTTCGTCGGAACCTTGGCGGCCTTCTTCGCCTTCGACGGCGACTTGGCCTTGGCCGGCTTGGCCGCAGCCGCCTTCTTCGCACCCGCGGGAGCGGCCGACGCCGCAGACGCCTTCTTGGCGGCGCCCGCCTTCCGACCGGTCGCCGCCTTCACGCCGCCAGCCTTCTTTGCGCCGGCCGCACGGGCCCCCTTCTTCTCCTTGCTGGCCGGAGCGGCGCGCTTCTTCTTCGCACCACCGCCGCCACCACGAGCCTTGCCGCCCTCGGCCGCCCCGCCGCCGGCGCCGGCAAGCTTGAAAGAGCCCGACGCGCCCTTCCCCTTCGTCTGCACCAGCTCGCCAGCCACGACGGCCGACTTGAGGTACTTCTTGATAAAGGGCGCCAGCTTCTCCGCGTCCAGCTTGTAGTGCGCGGCAATGTACTTCTTGATCGCCTGCAGCGACGACCCGCCGCGCTCCTTCAGACTCTTGATGGCGGCCGTCACCATCTCAGAGGTGCGCGGGTGCGCAGGCTTGGCGCGCGGCTTCTTCGCAGACGACGCAGACTTGGCCTTCTTCGTAGTGCCGGTGGCGGCGGGTGCCGCGGCAGTCTCGTTCGTAGCCGCCTGGTCTGCCATCTTTTGCCTGTTCTCTTTTCTTTTTTCCCCTTGCTTTCGCTTCCTTCTCTCCTTCGACGACGCACAACAGCGAGGGGCGCGCAGCAGAGAATAGCCGCGCACGCGCCTGGCCCAGCCAGTGTCGCGGGCGGGCGCGGACGGCCGAGAGAGCGGCCGCCACTCGGCGCGCCGCCGCGCCGCCGCGCCGCGCCTCCCGCGCTTGCTACCGCCCAACGTCCGACAGCCTGCGCGGAGCAGCCCCCAACCTGCGCCGCAACCACCCGCGCCATTCAAACCACCGAGGATGGGGCTACACACACCGACACCACGGTCGCCAACCAGTCGCCGCGGCGGCGCCGCAAACCACGGCCAAACTGCAGCCACCGCGCGCCACAGCCTGGGTCGGCCCGCCGAGAATCGCCGCCCCCGCCCAAATGCCGCCCCCACAGCCCCAGCCGACGACCCGCCACAATGGCCAAACCTTCGTCAAAACTCCCACACCGTCGCCGCGGCAGCCCGGCCACCGCGGCCGGCGCCACAGCCACACGAGCCGAGTCGTGCGGCGATGACGGCCGTGCACAAACGCACCTCCGCCGCCCCATCGCCTTCCGCCGTTTTCCCGATCGGCCCGCAGCCGTCGGGCCACGGCCGCGGGCCGTCCTCCTCCTCTCGCCTCGCCCGCCAACACCCACAGCCCTTCCAACACATTTTTTTTTTCTTTTTTCTTTTTTTTTTTCTACTTTTTTACGATCGCCGCCTGCGCAACATGGCACCGGCCGACGGAGCGCCAACCCCCCCGCCACAGGCGAAAACAAGACAACGATAAACAAACAAACAAAATAAATTACCAGCCAGCCCCAACTACAGACACACCGAATCTGCCCTCACAGCCGACCTTACACGCCTCAACGTCAAAACAAAGGTGGTTTCTTTCTTTCAACGGTTACCTTACCTTAGGTTACGTCAGGTTAGGCTAAGAAGGCGTCAGGGTTAGGTTAAGCGTTGACGTGACGTCACGTCTTAACGTAGGCGTTAAGCTAAGGTTGCGGTCACGTACGTTAGGTTAAGGCGACTTGGGGGTTGGCCTAAGGGCTTACGTTAGGTTACGTTAGTTTAGGTGGCTGCGTTAACGGCTTAAAGAAGTTTAGGAGGTTAAGGCGTCGAGGCGGCCGCACCCCCTTAGCTGCTGCGGCTCGGCCACGCCACGCCACGCCACGCCACGCTTTGGGGTTTCATAAGGTCGCGCGGCGGGTCGTCGGCACGCCGCAAAGGACAAAACTGCAAGACGACGTCGAAAAACAAACAACAGGTAAAAAATAAATAAGTAAAAATAAACGACGCCGACAGGCGGGGATCAGCAGAACGAGCAGATTCCGGAGAGCGAACGAGACACACACGCACGCACGCACACACACACACACACACACAAACCCCCCCGAGCCGAGAGAGCACAGCACCACCACGTGTCGGCCTCCGCTCACCCGACTCGGCTGGGCTGGGCTGGGCTGGGCTGGGCTGGCGGCCGGGCCGGATGCACGTGCACGTACACGTACGGCTACAGCCACTACCCGTACACAGCCGCTCTTCACGCAACACCAGCCAAATGGCGCGCCCGCGGCTCGTCGCGGTCGCAACGCCACGCCGGCACACTTTCGGCACCACCGTCTTCGCGCGCACCGCAAACAAAAACGCAGCCGACACACACAGAAAAAAAAAAAAAACAACACAGAGCGCGAGAGACGGGCGGCGGCGCACCTTTCGCCAGCCGGCAGGCAATCGACTCGCCCAGTACGACAAACGTGCACGCCACCCCACCCACCAACCAACCAGTCGTCGTCGTCGTCGTCCCGAAATCAAACAAACTCTCAAAAGGCACAGCCCCTGCTGCCAACGGACGCAGGCGCCACGCAGCTCCCTTCCCGCCACACTCGATTCGCAGCGCAACTCACCCGGCACACCGTCAAACGACGGGCTGGGCTCGCCGCATCGCCGCAACCTACACACCTTCCCCGCCACGACGCACAGCCCCACCAGACGCCCGTGCCGCAACGACACTACCGCACTACTCCTCTCGCCCTTGCCATACACGACACAACACGCCAAAAAATGAAAATCCAAATACAAACAAAAACACCGCCCCCACGACCCAAACACATGCACGGCGCGCCAACACACGCGAGGCAAGGCACGCAGCAAACGGCGTCCCCTCCGCGTCGCGCCATCAACCTACACACACAAGGCAACACCAACAACAAACAGCCAGCCAGCCAGCCAGCCAGCCAGCCCCACTCTCACGCCGCAAAAACAGAAAACACACCGAAACCGCCAAACGCCGCACATTCGCGCTTCGCACTCACCACACACCTCTCGGCATCCGTTTCGCACACAACGACGCGACGCACAATACATCATCACGGGCTACGCACGCACACCGCGACCCACTTTTTTACGACGCCCTCGCCAGAGCACACGTGCCCACGCCCACACACAGTCGACACAACGACGCAGCGCGCAGCAGACGCGGCCGCAACACATACCTCCCCGACGACGCGCCAACACCGCCAGCCACTGCTCACTCGCCCAAGCAACCCGTGCACACAACTGCCACACGCGTCCACCACGCCGCCGCCAACCACCCGCCCGCCAGGGGGCGCTCACGTCCGCGACAACAGCGCGGCACCGCCGGACCGGGCCGAACCGAGCCGAGCCGCCGCCTCCTCTCCACTCGGCACGCCACGTCCTGCTTGCAAAACACATGGCTCGTCCCTCTGTACACACAACGCGCCTGCCTGCGGTCGCCGCCGGCATCTATCTACCTGCGCATCGGAGCCAGGCCGGCAAGCCCACACTTAAATAATGCACTTCACCAGCCAAACAAACCCACTCTTCCTTTCTTTGCACAGCGCATGCAACAGCAGCCCCAGGAGCCGGGCCCGCCGCCAGCGTCTCCTCCTCCTCTGGGCACAGCCAGCCAGCCGTTCCCACCGCCCCGCCCCTGCTCTGCAGAACAAGAAAAAACGAAAAAGTACCAACACACGCACCCAAAGCGTAAGCCAGACAAGACCAGCCTCTCCAAGGCCACACACACGCAAAAAAACAAAAAAAAACAAAAACACTACAACAAAATAAAATAAAATGAAAAAGAAAAAGCAAGCTGTCGCCTCGCCCCCGCCCGTCCCCCCACCCCACCACATTCGCCCCCTCCGCTTGTTTTCCTTTCTACAATTTCCCTCTTTTCCACCCAATATCCCGCCGCGGTTTACGGGCACCGGCCGATTTTGCGCCCGCCCACATGTGTGCCTACTCCCCACCACCATTCCCTCCGCAGCCCGCAGCCCGCAGCCCGCAGCCCGCAGCCCGCTTTTCCCCCCTCCCTGCCCACACCACACCACACCACACCACACCACACCACACCACACCACACCACACCGACGGTGCTGACGTCGACACGCACCCAAGACAGGGGCCACGAC
The DNA here is from genome assembly GCF_023897955.1 of Schistocerca gregaria. Lineage (NCBI taxonomy): Eukaryota > Metazoa > Arthropoda > Insecta > Orthoptera > Acrididae > Schistocerca > Schistocerca gregaria. Next base: position 9,233 of record NW_026062600.1, on the reverse strand, counting down.
CGTCTTTTTTCCTGGGCCCATCCCCGCACCGCACCTCCTTCCAATCATCAACGCTGTGGCGCCTGTGTCCGCGCGAGACGCGTGCGCGCCGCCTCTCTCAACATCCGTCCGCCGGCCGGCCCGTTTTTCGGCCCCCAGGCCATCCGTCAACCACCACTGCCCCTGCCCGCCCCGCACCACACCACACACCGCTGCTTGCCCCGGCCGTTGCCACCAAAGGCGCCAACCGCAGCCCGCGCGCGCCAGAAAGAGATGGCAAAACTACAGGGACCCAGCCGACCGACGAAAATCAGAGCAATTGGCCGGGAGGATCAAAAAGAGAGCTCCGAAAACCACCGTAGCGAGGCGTGGGAGGAAACGTTACGAGAAGCAGGAAGGGACCAGGAAAAATTCTGGAAATTTCTTAAAACTCGTAAACTAGACACGAAACATCTACATCTACATGGGGAAGGAACGACCCCACAGACCGAGCTGAAGCACTGGCGGATTCACTAGAAAGGCAATTCCAAGCACCAGAAGCGGTAGATGACGAAACTGATGACCACCAGGAAATGGTACTCAGAAGGGTAAAACCGCATCCTAAGTGCCCCGATCAGAACATCTTTCACAATCCAATAAACGCAGAAACCCCGTATCTTATCACATCACAAACATACACACATCCTAAGAAGGCATCAGGCCCAGATTCCATCAAACCGCAACTACTACATCACCTACCTCCAGCAACTATCAATTATCTATCTAACATCAATATATAATGCTTGCTTCAGACTAAACTACTTGGAAACAGGCCCGAGTCATCACATTACCAAAGCCAAACAAGGACTTATTATTTCCGCAAAACTATAGGCCAACTTCCTTGGAAAGGTTCTCGGAAAGCTCATTCAAACTGAACTGAAGAAATTCAATTCTTAAAGGATAACAACATAATCATCCCACAACAATTCCGATTCCGCGAAGAACACAGCACCACCCACCAGGTGACCAGACTAGTCGAGCACATATGTCAGGCCAGAAACATTAGACACAGTACTGGAGCAGTCCTGCTTGACATTGGAAAAGCATTCGGATAACGCCTTATCTACAAGCTCCACCAGTACAACTGCCCCATCCACATTATTGCTTCTTTTCTCCGCAACAGAGCATTCTATGTCCATGTACCAGGAGCGGCAAGTAACACTAGATCCATAGAGGCTGGAGTCCCGCAAGGCTCAGTGCTGGGGCCCATTCTCTACTCAATATACACAAACAAACAGCTGGGAGGACACTTGTCACTATTTGCAGACGACACTGCAGTCTACCGCAGCAGTTCTAACCTGCAATATAGAGTCACAAAAATAGAGCAACACCTACAATCCATCCAGAAATGGGCTAACCAAAAAAACAATAAACGCGGAGAAAACCCAAGCAATACAATACGATTCACATTCAAAAAGAATACCTCCTAACCTGCATATACGCCTCAGAAATAACAATCTTCCATGGTCAGGCACAATAAAGTATCTAGGCATCAAGCTGGACAAGAGGTTGACATTTAGAGACCATGTTACACACGTTTGTAACAAGGCTGCAGCAGCAATATTCAGACTGTACCCAATCATCAAAGGAAACAGAATAAATATGCGCGCCAAAAAGAAAATCTTCAAAACCGTCATAGGAACCAGCCATCACTTACGGCTCTGAAAAATCTCGTCAATGGCCGCAGACACCAAACATAACAAGAGTAAAAAAGGGTGCAGAACAAATACTTCAGAATTACTGCTGATGCCGGCCGGTACCAGACAAACCGAGACATATACACAAACCATAACATACTCAATCAAAATCCCGGAAATCATCCAAAGAAAAATCCATAAAGTTTTTTTTTTTTTTTTTTTTTTGTTTTTTTTCCACCAAACCACGGATTCGAACCACCCACTCATCAGAAATCTGGGACCAAAATCCACCCGACCCAAGAACGACATTTCCCATCACGACAAAACACCACAAACTACAACATACCATGATAAACAAAAATAAAATACAAACACCATAACACTCACTCAAACAAACAAACATCTACACACACCCAAGAGACCCTATCATCCCATCATTTTGTTACCCAACATAATCAGACAGAAGGCAGGGATCAAGGACAGATCCGGTCCTTCGAGTACAGGGGGTAAAAAATACCCATCAGACCAGCTCTCTCTCTCTCTCTCCTCCTCGCTTCTCCGTGCCGACGCTGCCCCGCACACGCGTTCGCGTTCGCGTTCGCGCTCGCGTTCGGCCGACACCACACGACAGGTCTTTGGGGCCCCGCCACTGCGCACACGCACGCCTCCTCCTCTTCCTTAGTTCTTTTTCGCTTTTCTTTTCTCCCCCGCCCCCCGCTCTCACCGCCACATCATCCCGCAACCCTTGGGGCATGTTTCCCAACATCAACGCGCCCCAATTCCACTCTCTGCCCGTGCCGCACTCTCCACTTTGCTTCTCCCCGTCCCCTACACACACGACTACCGAAACCCCGGTTGACACACCTTCTCGTAGGACAGGGGTGCGTGCGTGCGTGCGTGCGTTGTCTTGACGGTGACAGCAACAGCAACGGATCCGTCCATCCCATTCCCCCCCACTCGGTAAAGAACCATGTTCAACCCACACTACACAACAAGGGGGGCACACACGAACGCGAAAGAAAGGGCAGGGCAGGGGCAACTATCTCGTACACATTCTTCCTCAGAACCCACATATCGCATCAACGAACGGCAGGCCAATTGCGGACTCAGCCGTGTCAGGCAAATCCAACCCAACCAACACCTCCCACGGAAACCCTGACACTGATCCAGCAGTACGTCCACATACATCGCCACACCAAATACGGGTGACGAGTGAGCAACAAATGGAACAATACACAACAAGGGCTGACCTAATAAAAACTGCACGTCACGTCATACCTTCCAGACAGACGCAGTTCCGACGGGACGGCGGAACCGTATACGTACCTTTCAGCCACAACAACCGACCGACTGGACACGCCCGCGTCTCCAGCCAGCCAACCACCAGGGCCACACAGCCCGCAAGTTTCAGCGTCAACACTTCTTAACGTACGTTGCAAACTTTTCAAAACATTGCCACACACACACACACACACACACACACACACACCACGAAAAGCGTCAACCTCTCTCACACTGGATACACTCAACACTTTTTGTCGGCGGAGCTTGAGGGCCAACGGTTGACACACCCCCACCGGCCACACAGGTTTCCCTTTGAAAATTGCAGTGACGGAGGAGACGCGGCATTACGAGAGGGTTGTTTCCGAGAGCGCGAGCTGGACGGAGCTGCGGCGCCGCCGCCGCCGCCGCCGCCGCCGCCGAGGGGTAATGAACGCACGCGATGCCGCATGACAGCCCATCACCCAAAGTTTCACCCACAACTGCACAGGTCGCACCCCCTTTTCGCGCCATACTAGTGTCGATCGTCAATTACAGCTGACGGTGTTCGCATTTGCCACTTGACGAGAGGGGGGGGGGGGGGGGGAAAAGAAAACAAACATCTGACACGCCATGTGTTTCTCTCTCTCTCTGTTACATCTAGGTCATTCGGCAGCCACTGTAAAAAAAAAAAAAAAAAAAAAAAAAAAAAAAAAAATATTTTTACGACATGGTTGGGTAAGTGATTTAAAGACAACAATTGTGGGTCACACACCATAGACCATTTCGATAGTGTTCTTGTTCTTCTCTTTTTCCTTTTTTTATCGCTCAATTGAAATCAAACCTGGGGATGATGCAATGCTGCGATATGGCACAACCGTCGTCCATTGTACACAACTCGGGAACAAAAAGAAACCAATTCAGGGAACGTTCGTTCCTTCACAACGTTTCTTTCAACGCACTTGGTCTTTACCATCCTGTATATTCAACACACATTTCCTTTCATCAAACTAGGGCATTTCCATAACAGTATTTGCAATACTGCTTCTTCGACGTCATTTCACCATCTTAACTAGAGACAAACAAACAAGAAAATAGCAAAACAGCCTTGAGAACCCCGTCCACCAAATTTCAGTTAGCACGGCATCCAAGATTCTTTTCCGGGGAGTGCAGTGCAGCTGACGCTGCTCAGACCATATACCGTCGCCAGTCTCACTCAACTCTTGCGCATTCCATTCTACGCTACGTGACTATGCAAAAATGAATGAATCAAACCCGCCCAGAGAGCGTCTTGTGCGAGGGGACACACGATATAGAGAACAACAAAACACACAGGGGACACCACCACAGTTGGAGAGAACGTTTCCACCACGGCAGCCGCGCCGTTACGCGCTTTTTTTTTTTCCTCCCCCCCACTGCACACCTCCGACACCACGGGAACGTTCACCGTCCCGTTGCCCTACACTGGCGTTTCTTTTCAACCCCCCACCCTATTCCTCGCTCCCCGGACATTCGACCGATCACAAAGTGCAACCTCTCGTTACCGTCGGGTGCCCCTCTTCATCCCCGGGGCGCCAACAACAAAACAAAAACACCACCGACGCCGTCGTCTCGCGTCACCTCACTCAACTGAGCGGAAAATACACGTACATCCAGAATGACGACACCGCCTCCAGACGTCAGACGTCAGGTCGAAAGAGGGCACCGTACGTCGTGGCGCGTGGTCTCCTAACTCACCTCGCGCGTACAAATACAATGCAATGCGTGTCTCCTCACGTTCACACACACCTCCACGCTCCACTTTTACGTCGCCCAACCAACCAACTACTAACTTAACCCACCCGCTCGGCGTAGAAGCAGCTGTAGGCGGCAACGTGTTTCTCACCCTCGCCACCAACGGTGTGACATCCGACAATCGCGGTTTGCTTTCCGTTCCACACCTCCGGCCATACCATACAAAGGGGACAAAAAAAAAAAAAAAAATATATATATCAAACAAGCCAACTCCAGCGATCCGCCCCCCTAACACCAACACGTCTCGAAACACCCACGCCCACGACCCGGCTGTGGCCTAAAGTGCGTATCCCAACGTCACACCAAAACCAAAGGCGCCGGCGCCGCACCACACCACACCACAAGCTACAGCTACAGCTGTGCCGCCCGTCCACCCGCTCACAACAACAACAACAACAACAACAACAATTCCGCCCTTCCCGCAAAGGCATTTTGGTGGCCCTGAAAAGGGCCGTTTTTTCTTTTCTTCGCCGCGCCGCGGACGAGCCTCCTATTTCCAAGAGCCACCTCCTTACTTGGAGCTCGTGTACTTGGTCACCGCCTTCGTGCCCTCGCTCACCGCGTGCTTGGCCAGCTCGCCAGGCAGCAAGAGCCGCACAGCGGTCTGGATCTCGCGGGACGTGATGGTCGAGCGCTTGTTGTAGTGCGCCAGGCGAGAAGCCTCGGCCGCAATGCGCTCGAAAATGTCGTTCACGAAGCTGTTCATGATGCTCATCGCCTTCGAAGAGATGCCCGTGTCAGGGTGCACCTGCTTCAGCACCTTGTAGATGTAGATGGCATAGCTCTCCTTCCTCTTGCGCTTCTTCTTCTTGTCGCCCTTCGAAATGTTCTTCTGCGCCTTGCCAGCCTTCTTGGCGGCTTTCCCGCTAGTCTTGGGCGGCATCACGAACAAACAGGCAGGCAGGCAGGCAGGCAGGCAGGCACGCGCAGTCAGTCAGTCAGTCAGGCGCTCCGCTCCAGTCAGCGTCTCCCCACACAGTGGCACCCGCCGCACGCCGCCGCCGCACCTTTACCAGCTCGCCCTGCTGCGGCCGCCGACCAATGGGGCGCGCGCGCAACCGGCCGCCGCACCCGAGCCCATAAAGGACCCCCACCCCGCCGGCGCCGGCACGCACTCCGCTGCTCGACTCGCTGCGGCTCGCACCGTTTGGGGCGTTGTGCTTTTTCTTTCTCGCTTCTTTCCAAACTAGCCCATCGCCATGTCCGGACGCGGAAAGGGAGGCAAAGTCAAGGGCAAGTCAAAGTCCCGCTCAAGCAGGGCTGGGCTCCAGTTCCCGGTCGGCAGAATCCACCGCCTCCTGCGCAAGGGAAACTACGCCGAGCGCGTCGGCGCCGGGGCGCCCGTCTACCTCGCCGCCGTCATGGAGTACCTCGCGGCTGAGGTGCTCGAGCTGGCCGGAAACGCGGCCCGCGACAACAAGAAGACGCGCATCATCCCGCGCCACCTGCAGCTCGCCATACGCAACGACGAGGAGCTCAACAAGCTCTTGTCGGGCGTCAATCTGTCTCGCGTGTGTTCCTGCCCAACATCCAGGCCGTCCTGCTGCCAAAGAAGACCGAGAAGAAGGCCTAAAAGAGAGACAGCGCAATCGGCAACCGCCGCGTGCTCCCTTGGCACGCAGCGCGCCATTTGCCGCCTCGGCTCAAAAAACAAAACACAATCGGCCCTTTTCAGGGCCACCACACAAACCTACGTCCAAAGCAGAATTCCAGTCGTTCGTCGCACCACTTTTCTCTCTCTCTCTCTCTCTCTCTCTCTCTCTCTCTCTCTCTCTGTGTACGGTTTTTTTTTCCTTCTTACACACACAGGCGCCGCCATCTTGTACACACGTACTTGGCCACCTCCTCCACTCAACTCCACGCACGCACAGTCTCGCGACCATTAACCAGCACACGTGGCGCACAACAACACACCTCAAAAATAACCCCTCGGCGCTCAGCCGCGCCGCAACACACAGCCCATCCACCGACAAGAAGCATACAAGCAAAGAGGGAGGGGAAGGAAGGAAGGAAGGAAGGCTCACACAACGCAAGGGCACGCTTCCTTCCCTCCCAACCGCACCGCACACCACGTCAAAAAAAACTCCAAACAAAACTAAAAGGCCAAGTAGACTAAAAAGGAAAAGAAAAACCAGCAACACAGACTCTTTCGCACTTTTCAACTTCCGAACACTGTGGTGGCCCTGAAAAGGGCCGTTTTTCAATCTATCTCTCTTTCCTTCCTTCGGTCTCACACCGCCTAACCGCCGAAACCGTACAGGGTGCGCCCCTGCCTCTTCAGGGCGTACACCACGTCCATGGCCGTCACAGTCTTGCGCTTGGCGTGCTCAGTGTACGTCACCGCGTCGCGGATCACGTTCTCCAGGAACACCTTCAGCACTCCGCGCGTCTCCTCGTAGATCAGACCAGAGATGCGCTTCACGCCGCCCCTGCGCGCCAGGCGGCGGATCGCGGGCTTCGTGATGCCCTGGATGTTGTCGCGCAACACCTTGCGGTGCCGCTTGGCGCCACCCTTGCCGAGCCCCTTTCCTCCCTTGCCGCGGCCTGTCATTCTTCTTCTTCAAGCGTCTCAACCACAATAATATAAAAAACAGAAAGCAAGGCAAGCTCCTCACCCGGCGCTAGCGAGTCGGCTACGGTTGTGGCGCCCAGCGCGCGCGCCGCCCCCCTATATAGACTCTGGGGCCCCGCGGCCCGCCCTCCCCTCCCCCCACCACCGCGCACCGAGGGCATATAAGCGCAGCACCCGGGGCGCGCGGGCCCGTTGTCAAGGCAGCACCGGACGCCGTCGCGCACGCATATCCTCCACGCCGCATCCGCATCCGCAGTAGCCATGGCCCGGACAAAGCAAACGGCCCGCAAGTCCACCGGCGGAAAGGCGCCGCGCAAACAGCTCGCCACCAAGGCGGCGAGGAAGAGCGCGCCCGCCACCGGCGGCGTCAAGAAGCCCCACCGCTACAGGCCGGGCACCGTCGCCCTGCGAGAAATCAGGCGCTACCAGAAGAGCACAGAGCTGCTCATCCGCAAGCTGCCATTCCAGCGCCTAGTGCGCGAGATCGCCCAGGACTTCAAGACCGACCTGCGCTTCCAGAGCTCCGCAGTCATGGCCCTGCAGGAGGCCAGCGAGGCCTACCTCGTCGGCCTCTTCGAAGACACCAACCTGTGCGCAATCCACGCCAAGCGAGTCACCATCATGCCCAAGGACATCCAGCTCGCGCGCCGCATCCGCGGCGAGCGCGCCTAAACCCGCACACCGCCAAACAAACAAAACGGCCCTTTTCAGGGCCACTAACGTCTCTCCGTCGCGAGCAAAACTTTGTCGGTCGCAACGACTAGTTCCCCACTCACTCTCCAGTCCAGTCGTCCCACCCCCGGCCCGGCCCGGCGCCGCCGTTTCCAAAAAAAAGAAAAAAGCACCGCACCGGCCGAACCAAGTCGCAAGCGTCAATAGCGCCACCCACACAGGCCACGGCACAAAACGTGACGCCCGGAAAGCAAAGCAAAGCAAAAAAGACTATTCCAAAACCACCACCAAGACAAACAAACAAACAAACGCGGCGCAAAATAAATAGGTAAAAAATAATAAAAGTAAAATACACTTTGTGTAACACCAACCGCGGCGCCGCCGCCCACGCCCGCCAACGACCCCACAATCCAACCACCATCCACACATGAAACAAACAAACGCCAGCAAGCAAGACAGACAGACAGACAACAAGGCAACCGACCGACCACGACACGACACGACAATCAACACCTTCCCGACGTGCTTTGATGGCCCTGAGAAGGGCCGTTTTTGTTTTTGTCCGGGACCGCGCGACAGCCTCTGGTTGCGCGCCGGCCTCCAGGCGACGGTGTCAACCGCCAACCCTTCCCTGCCCTTTTTACTTCTTCTTCTTGGGCGAAGCCTTCGCCTTAGACGGCGTCGCCGTCGCCTTCTTCGGGCGCGGCGCCTTCGGCTTCTTCGTCGGAACCTTGGCGGCCTTCTTCGCCTTCGACGGCGACTTGGCCTTGGCCGGCTTGGCCGCAGCCGCCTTCTTCGCACCCGCGGGAGCGGCCGACGCCGCAGACGCCTTCTTGGCGGCGCCCGCCTTCCGACCGGTCGCCGCCTTCACGCCGCCAGCCTTCTTTGCGCCGGCCGCACGGGCCCCCTTCTTCTCCTTGCTGGCCGGAGCGGCGCGCTTCTTCTTCGCACCACCGCCGCCACCACGAGCCTTGCCGCCCTCGGCCGCCCCGCCGCCGGCGCCGGCAAGCTTGAAAGAGCCCGACGCGCCCTTCCCCTTCGTCTGCACCAGCTCGCCAGCCACGACGGCCGACTTGAGGTACTTCTTGATAAAGGGCGCCAGCTTCTCCGCGTCCAGCTTGTAGTGCGCGGCAATGTACTTCTTGATCGCCTGCAGCGACGACCCGCCGCGCTCCTTCAGACTCTTGATGGCGGCCGTCACCATCTCAGAGGTGCGCGGGTGCGCAGGCTTGGCGCGCGGCTTCTTCGCAGACGACGCAGACTTGGCCTTCTTCGTAGTG